>NC_073405.1:3741721-3944221 GCF_028641065.1 Leucoraja erinaceus | reverse complement strand
GCCCACACTACTGGAGGGCGCGCAGAGTCTGACTGCAGCAAACCAGTCCCATCATCTGGTTAGAATTTAACTTGTGCTTTGTTGCAAGGAACCTGCAGAGTACATGAAATAATACCCAGCCAGAGGAAATGCTTTGAAAAAGATCCTCTCTGTGTTTACACTGCTGAGAATCGAGGGGCACATTCTGCGCGCTCTGAGATGGGGGGGGGGGGGGGGGGGGGGGGGGGGGGGGGGGTGATCAAACGCATTGCATTTACCCCCCTTTATAAAATATCTTGACACACTGAGTTGTTGAAGAAGGAACTGCAGATGTTGGAACAATCGATGGTAGACAAAAATGCTGGAGAAACTCAGCGGGTGAGGCAGCATCTATGGAGCGAAGGAAATAGGCGATCTTCCTGCATCTAGCCTGTCCAACCCCTTAAGAATTTTGTAAGTTTCTATAAGATCCCTCCTCAATCTTCTAAATTCTAGCGAGTACAAGCCGAGTCTATCCGGTCTTTCTTCATATGAAAGTCCTGACATCCCAGGAATCAGTCTGGTGAACCTTCTCTGTTCCTTCGCTCCTTAGATGCTGCTGCACCCGCTGAGTTTCTCCAGCATTTTTGTCTACCTTCGATTTTCCAGCATCTGCAGTTCCTTCTTAAACACCTAACTCCTGTGTAAACTGGTGGAGATTTACCTATGAACTTCCAGTTTGCACTGCCAGATTTGTTTTGCATTTAGTTTAGTTGTAGAGATCCATAGATGCTGCCTCACCCGCTGTGTTTCTCCAGCACTTTTGTCACAATGAGGGTTTCTTGGATGACAGGTAAGGCATCTGAAGAAGGGGTCTCGACCCAAAACGTCACCCATTCCTTCGCTCCATAGATGCTGCCTCACCCGCTGAGTTACTCCAGCATTTTGTGTCTATCTTCGGTTTAAACCAGCATCTGCAGTTCCATCCTGCACAGCACTGTTAAGATGCTGAGAGAGAGGATAATCTGTGGGCGCTACTGTGCTTCACCTCCTCAGGTAGGTAGGTGGATGAGGCCACAAACTCACAGAGAGGAGCATGTCCACCACTTCAGATCCTTCCTTCTCGCCAGTTTTCCTTTGTTAATATAAACCAGTAAACAAAGTCCATCTGTTTAGGAAGGGCTGACATCACATTGCAGACAACACTAATCAGTCTGCCTTGTCTGGGGACAGACACCAAATGCTGGAGTAACTCAGTCTGAAGGAGGGTCTCGACCCGAAACGTCACCCATTCCTTCTCTCCAGATGTGCTGCCTGTCCCGCTGAGTTACTCCAGCATTTTGTATCCATCTCCGCTTTAAACATAGAAACTTAGACAATAGGTGCAGGAGTTGGCCATTCGGCCCTTCGAGCCAGCACCGCCATTCAATATGATGATGGCTGATCATCCAAATTCATTTGCCCCGTTCCTGCTTTCTCCCCATATCCCTCGATTCCGTTAGCCCTAAATCGGAAGGGGCTGTCCCACTGCGGCGACCTAATCTGTGAGTTTAGACGAGTTTGCCCTCGACTCAAACTCGCAGCAATCTGTGATAAATGCCTGTGTCAAGAAGCTACCATAGCGCACTCTTTTGTTTTTTGTACAAAAATCCAAAAATTCTGGTATGAAATATTTGATATTTTTTCAAAATTGATCAAAATAAAACTGGTACCAAAACCAGAATGGATTATCTTCGGAATATCGGAAGATAACCCTGAATTAAACGTGTTTCAGAGGAATTTATTTAATTACGGGCTAATAATGGGAAAAAAGCTTATACTTAAATTCTGGAAAAATGCGCCGACACCAACAATAAAAATGTGGATATCAAATATGTTTGAAACATTACATCTGGAAGAGATGAGATTCCTCCTAGCAGGTAAAGCAGACCAATTCCAAAAGACGTGGTCTATGTTTCTGGACCTATTACAAGTATGAGGTGCAATAGTAATTAAAAAAAAAAAACAAATATATAAATAAGTGGTATCAGGACCTGGTAACGGGAGGTAAAATAACAAAAACAGACTTGGTTGGTAGTCCCCTTTCTGCGGAGTTTAATGTTATAATAGAGCGATTGTTTCTATTTTCTCTCTCTTTCTTTTCTAGGGTCTATTTTCTCACTTTACTTCCTTCTCTAACTTCTTTCCTAAGGGGCTTTCTTTTCCCAACACTCTTGCACTGCACGACTCTCTTGCACTTTCTTTACTTTCCTTACTTCTTCCTTTTTCTTAAAGCTCAAAAAAAATGAAGCGGTACAAAAAATGTATTAAGATATATGTGTTGTGTAAGATTGTAATTTACCGTACTTCTAATAAAAATAAAAAAAAAAAAAAAAAAAAAAAAAAAAAAAACTCGCAGCATGGTCGACACGTGGTCCTATGAGGTCGCTGAAACTCTCCTTCATGCTCGAGGGAAGTTCCCGAATACTTGCGGCCTCAGCTAGGGCACAGAAACATTTTCAGCATGTTGAAAATTTTCCGCGTAAAAATCGGTCGACGTGGGTCTTTTTGACTTGTAGTGCAGTGGAGTGGGGTCGCTAAGTAGTTACAGGCAGTTGAGGGCAGCTGTAGGCAATCTCCTTCGCTGACCGGGCATTTTAATCGGCTCATTGGAGTTTTCAGGACCAAGGAAAACCGACCGGTAGGTTAAATGCCCGCTAAACTTTATTAAACGTTGTCTGACTTCTTAAAAGTGGTCCTTAGTTGCTCGATCTAAGGATCAGTCTGAAGAAGGGCTTCGGCCCGAAACGTCGCCTATTTCCTTTGCTCCATAGATGCTGCTGCACCCGCTGAGTTTCTCCAGCAATTTTGTGTACCTTCGATCTTCCAGCATCTGCAGTTCCTTCTTGAACACTATGGACACACTGATCTGTTTTGTAGTAAATGCCTACTATGTTCTGTGTGCTGAAGCAAAGCAAGAATTTCATTGTCCTATACAGGGACACATGACAATAAACTCACTTGCACTTGAACTTGAACTACAATAGACTATTATTGTTGTTATTGCATTATTGTGTTTTGTGTGTGTGTACGTGTGTGTGTGTGTGTGTATATATATATATATATGATCAATATATATGTGTATTTGTGACCATGTGTACATATACACACACTGAACTTTTTTTCTCTCTCCTGTTATATATTGTTTACAGTGTACTATGTGTTCTTTGCCACAGAAGGTTGTCGTAGCCAAGTCAGTGGGTATTTTTAAGGCAGAGATACTGTACATAGATTCTTGAATAGTACGGGTGTCAATGGTTATGGGGAGAAGGCAGGAGAATGGGGTTGGGAGTGAGAGATAGATCAGCCATGATTGGATACGGAGTAGACTAGATAGCACGAATGGCCTAATTCTACTCCTATTCCTTATGACCATATTCTGTTGTGCTGCTGCAAGAAAGAATGTCATTGTTCTATCTGGGACACGTGACAATAACACACTCTGCCATAAAACACTCAATAAAAAGTAGAGTTGCCGCCTTACAATGCTTGCAACTGTCTGTACGGAGTTTGTACGTTCTCCCCGTGACCTGCGTGGGTTTCCTCCGAGATCTTTGGTCTCCTCCACACTCCAAGGACGTACAGGTTTGTAGCTAAATTGACTTGGAAAATGTTTTTTAAAAATGTCCCTAGTGTGTGTGGGAGAATGTTAATGTGCAGGGATCGCTGGTTGGCGCGGACTCGGTGGGCCGAAGGGCCTGTTTCCGCACTGTATCTCTAAACTAAACTAATGCTGTTATCGGGCAACTGAAGCATCATCCTCTCAGCAACCAGAGAGCGGTCCTGACCTGCAATCGACCTCATTGGAGACCTATGTCCAATGCCAGGGCCACCTTGCACTTGGTCGCTAATCAAACCAGTCAGTGTGACTTGGGAGGGAGTTTCCTCCCACACTCCACACTCCAAAGACATACAGGTCTGACATACAGGTCTGTAGGCGAATTGGCTTGGTATAATTGTAAACTGTCCTAGTGTGTGTAGGACAGTGTAACGGGCCTGTCCCATGAGCATGTGACTCCATGCGGCAAGCGCAACCTAACGTGGTCACTTGAGCCGTACGGCCTCGCGGGGCCGGTCCCACTCCGATCGCCGGAGCCGTATGCAGTTGTGCGGAGCTGGTCCCGACATCGCGCGGGGGGCTCCGAAAAACTGACCGTGTTCAAAAATTCCGCACGGCAACGGCCTGCCGGCCCGGAGCCGCGTTGAGGCCGTACGCAGCGCCTCGACGGCATACGCAGCGCCTTGACGGCGTACACCTAGCGCAAACTTCCCGCGGACTTCGCTCGAACTTCACGTCAACTCGTACGGGATCACTCGACCTCCGCGCGGCCCCCCGCTTCCGGGTTTGGTCGCGCTCGCCGTATGCAGTCGCATGCTTGTGGGACAGGCCCTTAAGTGTACAGGGATCGCTGGTCAGCGCGGACTCGGTGGGCCGAAGGGCCTGTTTCCTCGCTGTATCCCTAAACCAAACCAAACTCTTGTGCCTCTCTTGACTCTCGACTTACTGAATGCCCACTGGACAATCTAGTCCCTGATATTACGGCAGGAAATGAAACGGATAAGTGTTGGGCCATTAGTTTAGTCCTCTGCCTTGTTGTGGCCCAGAGGCAGTGCATAGACGTGCTTTTTATAATTTTTGCCTTGTGGGGGGGGGGGGGTTGAAGTGAATCACAGGACCACTCACCACGAAGCTCCTCTCGTGAAGACGGGCACCGCACACCGCACACCGCACAACACAATCCGAAACATCTGCCCACATCTGTGCCCTCGGGATCATCTGGAGAAAAGATGAATAATCTAGACGTGTGCGTTCAATCTTTCGAACTTGGCGAATAAATCAATAGCTTTCGAATAAGATGGCACGACCGCTTTGATTGTTTAAGGTGAGTTACATAAACTGTGTGCTGACAATATTATTTTTTTAATAGCCAGCCTTCCCAAAAATCACAGATCGGGTTGCCGTGAATCCGATGCTCACAAACTTGATCTCTCAATTTTAACTTCCTGGTTTGAAAACCTTGGCAGCCTGGAATTTAATAACTTTTCAGCGTGATGTTATTTCATAACACATCAATGAGATGGATATCAGAAGTGGACAAGTGTCAGTCAGCTTCTCAGTAGACTTGAAACGCTGGAGTAACTCAGCGGGATTCAGACGGCAGGTAGGCAAAAGTGCTGGAGAAACTCAGCGGGTGCAGCAGCATCTATGGAGCAAAGGAAATAGGTAACGTTTCGGGCCGAAACCCCGAGGGTTTCGGCCCGAAACGTTGCCTATTTCCTTGGTTTCGGCTGAATCTGAATCTGATCACAGTGAGGAGGTGCCTGGTGAACTCACCGTGGTGGATGTTATTGTGTGCTTTTTGTCATTTTTACTATATGTCGGACTGCAAGGCAAGAAGATTTCGTTCAGGGTTAGGGTTAGGGTTAGGTCTGGATGACAATAAAGGCTACTTTGACTTTGTCTTTGAAACGTTGCCTAATTCCTTTGCTCCATAGATGCTGCTGCACCCGCTGAGTTTCTCCAGCACTTTTGTCTACCTTCGATTTTCCCGCATCTGCAGTACCTTCTTAAACACGGGATCAGACAGCATCTTGGAGAAAAATAAATGGGTGACGTTTCGGGCCGAAATCCTTCTTCGGATTGAGTGTGATATAGGGTCTCTCGACCCGATCCATCGCAAGAAGGGCCTCGACCCGAAATGTCACCCATTCCTTCTCTCCAGAGATGCCTGGCCCATGTAGCATTTTGTGTTTCTCTTCGGTTTAAACCAGCATCTGCAGTTCCTTCCTACCCACTCAGTCGCCTTAACCATCAGGCCAGCAGAATGTTGAGTGTCGCAACATTGAGTGTCGCAACATTCAGAAAAGGCTCCGTCTTTTTATTTTAATCAAAAATATTTATTCATGTATTAAAATAATATTTACAATGCAATGAAACAAAACAGAACCCACCACCATTATACAAGACAAACAAATATACTAAGTGAACTGGCCAGCCCCCCTGGGGCGATACCCCCCCCCCCCGGGCGATGGTTAAAACAGTCCGCGGGTCACCCCGTACTCAGGCCACCGCTCCGCCCCGTCCCAGCCCACCCTCAAGTGATTACTGCGCCGTCTTCAGTCCCCTTCCGGGCTGGCCGCTACCCGACCATGGGCGCCGAAAATCCCCCTGGACCTCCCACTGACTGACCATGGTGTGATGCATCCTAGTTGTTAGCTGCTTGCTCCAAACCTCAGCTAGAGCAGCGGGTGATGTGTGGTCGGATGCAAGCCTGGGCCATGTCACATAGACAATAGACAATAGGTGCAGGAGTAGGCCATTCGGCCCTTCGAGCCAGCACCGCCATTCAATGTGATCATGGCTGATCATCCCCAATCAGTCTCCCCATATCCCCCGACTCCGCTATTTTTAAGAGCCCTATCTCGCTCTCTCTTGAAAGCATCCAGAGAACCGGCTTCCACCGCCCTCTGAGGCAGAAAATTCCACAGACTCACCATTCTCTGTGAGAAAAAGTTTTTCCTCGCCTCCGTTCTAAATGGCTTACCCCTTATTCTTAAACTGTGTGGCCCCTGGTTCTGGACTCCCCCAACATCGGGAACATGTTTCCGGCCTCTAGTGTGCCCCTAACAATCTTATATGTTTCAATGAGATCCCCCTCCCATCCTTGTAAACTCCAGAGTGTACAAGCCCAGCTGCTCCATTCTCTCAGCATATGACAGTCCCGCCATCCCGGGAATTAACCTTGTAAACCTACGCTGCACTCCCTCAATAGCAAGAATGTCCTTCCCTCAATAGCAAGAAAAAGTGTTTCCTCGTCTCCGTTCTAAATGGCTTACTCCTTATTCTTAAGGCAGTGGAAGCCAATTCAATGGATGTTTTCGAGTGAGAGTTAGATTTAGCTCTATGGGCTAACGGAATCAAGGGATGTGGGGAGAAAGCAGGAACGGGGTACTGATTCTGGATGATCAGCCATGATCGTATTGCATGGCAGTGCTGGCTAGAAGGGCCGAATGGCCTACTCCTGCACCTAGTTTCTATGTTTCAATGTTTCTATGATGTGACTCCTCAAAAAAAAAAAAAAGGAATATTGTGGCTGAGAGCTTTTAAAATAAATAGTCTTAGTGCTGGTGAAGAAAGATTTGGAAGGTCTGATGAAGCCGAATTTTAGCTTTTTCAGGTCTCGGCCAAACTGAATGGGACCAATGTGAAGGAGAATGGAATAAATGACTGTACCAGACTGCAGTCTTTCCAAACTTCTTTCATGTCACAGCAGGTAGCTTATTGTGGGTGAGAAGAGACTGCCTCAGTAATCACGTAGCAGGAAACCTAATAAGAGCTTCGCTCACCCAGCTCACCACCAACACAGGCTGGAAAAACATTCCAGAGAACAAGCTGTGGGGACCCAGAGCCACTAAAGACTCGAACTCTCTGTAACTCACTTGTAGACCATGTTTAGAGTAGTGTGTACAATTACAGGCATCCTGCCTTGTACAAAATTGGAGCGGGTACAAAGGCACATGATGTCGATTTACCGTTCTTGCCCTTGAAATTACACTGTGGTAAATTAACGCAGGAGTGGGACAGAAGTTTAGGGGTAATATGAGGGGGAACTTCTTTACGCAGAGAGTGGTAGCGGTGTGGAATGAGCTTCCAGTGGAAGTGGTGGAGGCAGGTTCATTGGTATCATTTAAAAATAAATTGGATAGGCATATGGATGAGAAGGGAATGGAGGGTTATGATATGAGTGCAGGCAGGTGGGACTAAGGGGAAAAAAAAAATTTGTTCGGCACGGACTTGTAGGGCCGAGATGGCCTGTTTCCGTGCTGTAATTGTTATATGGCTATATGGTTATATGGAGTGCTCACCCCGACACTCTGTTCAAATGTCCTCGCTGCTTTGATGTAATGGAAGGCACAACCAGAGTAATCTCACTCGTTAATACCTGCTAAGAGCGACGGACGACACGTGGATGCAAGCGCGCTGAGACTTCTTCCGATAAACTTCCAGCGGGCTATTTCAAGGGTCCACGTTTTTTTTTAAGAAAAGGGGGCAACTTACAGACGCAAAGACATTTTTTTTTTGAAGAGTTGAAAAGACTGCGGTGAAGAGCATGTGTTTCAGGGTTTCCTATGACACGGATTGGAGCAGATTATTTAACCAGGAACTGTGAGAGTACGAGGGAAGGATTCCAGGGGTGGGGGGAGGAATAAAATCAGATCTAGAATATTGAAAAATGATATTTCACCATTCTGCACTCTTGATTTGATTTGCCTGACTGCTGATTTACTGCACAATCGACTTGGTTTTCGCAGCCCAAGCCTCTCAGTTTCCATTCAAACTATTCTTCAAAGCATCCCCTTGATCAACTTTTTCATCAGCTACCCCGACAGTTCTTTATGTGGCTTAAAGTCAGCGTGTTTTGTAGGTGTTATGTTGAAATGCCCAGAGATGTTTAACATAAATAGACAATAGACAATTGGTGCAGGAGTAGGCCATTTGGCTCTTCGAGCCAGCACCGCCAATCAATGCGATCATAGCTGATCGTCCCCACTCAGTACTCCGTTCCTGCCTTCTCTCCCCATATCCCCTGACTCCGCTATCTTTAAGAGCCCTATCTAGCTCTCTCTTTAAAGTATCCAGAGAGCCGGCCTCCACCGCCCTCTGAGGCAGAGAATTTCACAGACTCACAACTCTCTGTGTAAAAGAGTGTTTCCTCATCTCCTTTCTAAATGGTTTACCCGTTATTTTTAAACAGTGGCCCTTGGTTCTGGACTCCCCCAACATCGGGAACATGTTTCCTGCCTCTTGTCTGTCCAAACCCTTAACAATCTTATATGTTTTAATAAGATACCCTCTCATCCTTCTAAGCTCCAGAGTGTACAAGCCCAGCCGCTCCATTATCTCAGCATATGACAGTCCCGCCATCCCGGGAATTAACCTTGTAAATCTACGCTGCACTCCCTCAATAGCAATAATGTCCTTCCTCAAATTAGGGGACCAAAACTGCACACAATACTCCAGGTGTGGTCTCACTAGGCCCCCTGTACAAAGGCAGAGAATTCCACACTCACTGCGTGAAAAAGTTTCTCCTCGTCTCCGTTCTAAATGGCCGACCCCTTATTCTTAAACTGGGGCAGGGGTAGATTCGCTGCCTCACTGCGCCAGAGACCCGGGTACCATCCTGTCTGCGGCTGCTGTCAGTGTCTGTACGGAGTTTGTACCTTCTCCCTGTGACCCGCGTGGGTTTTCTCCGGGTGCTCTGGTCCCCACCCACGCTCCAAAGACGTACATGCTCGTAGGTTAATTGTGGTCGTTGGTCAGCGCGGACTCGGTCTGGACGAAGGGGTCAGTTTCTGCGCTGTACCTCTAAACTAAACAGCTTCAAGTGGACGCTGAGCCAATGGGGTTAAGCCCCCGCTTCATGAATCACTTTCAAACAAAACTTGCAGGAGTTAGGTGTTTAAGAAGGAACTGCAGACGCTGGAAAATCGAAGGTAGACAGAAGTGCTGGAGAAACTCAGCGGGTGCGGCAGCATCTGTGGAGCGAAGGAAATAGGCAACGACTTTCATATGATGAAAGACTGGATAGACTCGGCTTGTACTCGCTAGAATTTAGAAGATTGAGGGGGGATCTTATAGAAACTTACAAAATTCTTAAGGGGTTGGACAGGCTAGATGCAGGAAGATTGTTCCCGATGTTGGGGAAGTCCAGAACATGGGGTCACAGTTTAAGGATAAGGGAGAAATCTTTTAGGACCGAGATGAGAAAAAAAATTTTCACACAGAGAGTGGTGAATCTGTGGAATTCTCTGCCACAGAAGGTAGTTGAGGCCACAGTTCATCGGCTATATTTAAGAGGGAGTTAGATGTGGCCCTTGTGGCTAAAGGGATCAGGGGGTATGGAGAGAAGGCAGGTACAGGATACTGAGTTGGATGATCAACCATGATCATATTGAATGGCGGTGCAGGCTCGAAGGGCCGAATGGCCTACTCCAGCACCTATTTTCTATGTTTCTATGAAACGTCGCCTATTTCCTTCGCTCCATAGATGCTGCCGCACCCGCTGAGTTTCTCCAGCACTTTTGTCTAACTTTTTGGTTTTAAAAAAATGGTTAAAACCAGGACATAAAGTTCCAAGGATCGGGACAAAAAACATAATTTAAACCCTGGTTCCAAAGAGACGCTTCGCACCACATTCTGGAAAGTAGCCAGGCTGCGTCCAGATACAACTTTGATAACAAATGGTGGTTGTCCACAAGTTTGGCGGGGGGGGGAGGGGGAGGGGGGGGGGGGGGGGGGGGGGGGGGGGGGGGGGGGGGGGGGGGGGGGGGGGGGGGGGGGGGGGGGGGGGGGGGAGGGGGGGGGGGGGGGGGGGGGGGGGGGGGGGGGGGGGGGGGAGGGGGGGTGGGGGTGGGGGAAGAGGGAGGAGACGGGGGAGAGGGGGGGAATGACGTACAAAAACATTAAAAAGGAACACCGTTTGAAATGAGGAATGGGGTGATGGTGCCACACTGATTTAAATGGACCCCCTCGAAAACGAGATGACTGTCCATCTCACGGGGTTATCCATGAATAAACTTGTTTCAACTGTCTAATTTTAAGTCTGAGTAAGAACAGATGATTATTTGCTGGGTTTTTTTTTACCCTGGTAGGCGACCGTGTACATTTCGGGGAGCAAGGACTTCCAAGATTCCCCGTTTTAATTGTTTATTATTCCGAGGTTTTCTCGTTAGCTCTCCCCCCCCCCCCCCCCCCCCCCCCCCCATCCCACACTGGCAGCTCTGCAGTACCCACAGCTGCTGGCCCTTACCCCGAACATCAGCTATGCAGCACAGCCAACGTGAGGCCAATACAATACTGATCGCCTGACTCATCTGAATGTTTGGAGACCATCTGACTCTCGTTAACATTTTATCCCCTGGCTGGTGAAAGCATGAATGACATTTTTCTTTTGAGATTATTGAAAATGTTGAGATTATTGAGCTTTTGAGATTATTGCTCCAGTCTCATTTTCTCCGCCCGAGGCCACAATCTATATTTCATCTTTTATCACTTTCACTCAGCCCCACCAGCCCCCCTCGAGCTCTTTACCCCAAAGTCACTCCTGTGAGGATTCGGCCCCCCAGGGAACGCTGGCTCTGCTATTCAAACTATGTTAAATATGTGACCCCCCCCACCAAGTCATAAACGTAGGCAGGTTATTGGAGCAAGGCGGGTATAATAGACGGGCTGGGCATTCCTCGTTCATTCCCATCCACGCGTCTTCCAACAGGCGATTAATAAGGTCATAACAGCGCAATTAGGCCATTCGTCCCATCAAAGTCTACTCCTCCATTCAGTCATGGCTGATCTGTCTCTCCCTGCTAACCCCATTCTCATGATTGAATGGCAGGATAGACTTGATGGGCCAAATAGCCTAATTTTGCCGAATGGCCTAATTCTGTTCCTATCACAATTAGTTCCCACCGCAAAAGAATTAGGCCATTCGGCCCATCAAGTCCACCACTCAATCATGGCTGATCTCTCTCTCCCTGCTAACCCCATTCTCCTGCCTTCTCCCCACAACCCCTGACACACCCACCCATACTAATCAAGAATCTATCTTAAGAATCTCTGCCTTAATAATGTCCACTGACTTGGCCTCCTGGGCAAGGCGAGGGCTAGAATTGGCTGGATGGTAGAAAGGGCGGGGGGGGGGGGCAGTGATTCTGTGGAATTCCTCGCCATTTGTGGCAGGGAAGGCGGAGTTTTTGTGCATTTTTAAAGTGTAGATATCGACAGGTTCTTGATTAGCGCGGCTGGCACATGTTACGGGGAGAGGGCAGGAGTTGAGAACAATAGGGTTGAGAGGGGAAGATAGATCAGCCATGATTGAATGGCAGAGTAGACTGGATGGGCCGAATGGCCTAATTCCGCACCACCGGCATAGGCAGCATCTCTGGAGAAAAGGAATGGGTGACTTTTCGAGTCAGCGTCTGAAGAAGGGTCTCGACCCTAAAACGTCACCCATATCTTCTCTCCAGAGATGCTGCCCGTCCCACTGAGGTACTCCAGCTTTTTGCGTCTCTCGTCGCGGTAAATCTGCGGTTCCTTCCTACACATGTATGTATAGGGGGGATAGGACAGGTTTAGAGGGACACGGGCCAAACGCAGGCAGGTGGGGCTAGTATAGGTGAGGTATGTTGGGCAAGTTGGGCCGAGTGGCCTGATTCCTCACTGTACCACGACTCTACGACATGGTACCTTGGTACATGTGATTGGAAACCATTCAACCACAGCAGGGTCGTGAAGGCAGCCACTCACACCGCACTTACAACGTACTGGCTCTGAGCCCAAGGCTGGAAGGTGAGATTAAGTTAAGGGTGGGGGATAAATTTGTGAAAACAATATGGAATGTATGTATGGCCTCCGAAAATGTTGGCTGGAGTCTTGTAAGGAGCATGTATTGGATATATTTAAGAAAGAACTGCAGATGCTGGTAAAATCGAAGGTAGACACAAACTTTTTCTCACAGAGAGTGGTGAGTCTGTGGAATTCTCTGCCTCAGAGGGCGGTGGAGGCCGGTTCTCTGGATGATTTCAAGAGAGAGCTAGATAGGGCTCTTAAAGATAGCGGAGTCAGGGGATATGGGGAGAAGGCAGGAACGGGGTACTGATTGGGGATGATCAGCCATGATCACATTGAATGGCGGTGCTGGTTCGAAGGGCCGAATGGCCTACTCCTGCACCTATTGTCTATTGTCTATTGTCAAACTGCTGGAGAAACTGAGCGGGTGAGGCAGCATCTATGGAGAGAAGGAATTGGCGGCGTTTCGGGTCGAGACCCTTTGGCCCCTACCCTTATCCTATCCCCCATCTCGACCTGGAACGTCGCCAATTCCTTCTCTCCATAGATGCTGCCTCACCTGCTGAGTTTCTCCATGTATTGGATGCATTTATTTCTCGAATAAAGTATATTTTTGAAATTTAAAAATAAAAAATCATCTTTTAACAGCACCGACTCAATGGGCCGAAAGGCCTCCTCTGCTGTCACTTTTCTCCGAGCTTTCTCTTTCGTCGGGTTTGAACATTTTCAAGCATCATCGGGCGCAGTCTTTAACAGAGTCAGTCGGAGTTGGCAAAATGTAGCTGGGAGCCAAGGGAGACATTTGGCAGCCTCCGCAAGCCCATTGTGTCTTGTACAACTAACGTGGAACATTTCTGGCATCCGCCTCGACCAGTTACATCGGGCAAACAGGGCAGCCTTGGCTGCCGAGCCCCAAAAACCTTCCACCTAATTCTTTAAATAAACAGCTCCGACGATCCATAAAGCCCACAGTCTGGTGAAAGTGTTTTACCAGACAGCCCAAACTCCTTGGGGAGAGAGCTGTCTGCTCAGCGGAACATGCCATTAATTTCAAGTTTTTTTAGTGTTCTGGAGAGCTAAGGCTGGTACTGGAAAGTGGACAAGCATTCCTGGGCAGTGCTGTAACTACTCGCCTTCTCCCGCTTTCCAGGGCCAGCATGCCGATAGAGAGAAGGGAAGCGTTTCCGCGAGAATGCGCACATATTATTACGTCTGAGCTCCACGGATCACATTGCACGCACGCACGCACACCTGGCCACTGGCAGCTCATCCCGCAGAGCGACAAACTGCAATCCTCATAGAAACGTAGAAAATAGGTGCAGGGGTAGGCCATTCGGCCCTTCGAGCCTGCACCGCCATTCAATGTGATCATGGCTGATCATCCAACTCAGTATCCCATCCCTCCCTTCTCTCCATACCCCCTGATCCCTTTAGCCACAAGGGCCACATCTAACTCCCTCTTAAATATAGCCAATGAAACATAGAAACATAGACAATAGGTGCAGGAGTAGGCCATTCGGCCCTTCAAGCCTGCACCGCCATTCAATACGATCATGGCTGATCATCCAACTCAGCATCCCATACCCTCCCTTCTCTCCATACCCCCTGATCCCTTTAGCCACAAGGGCCACATCTAACTCCCTCTTAAATATAGCCAATGAATTTGCCTCAACTACTTTCTGTGCCCGAGAATTCCACAGATTCACCACTCTCTGTGTGAAAATAAATGTCTCTCATCTCAGTCCTAAAAGATTTCCCCCTTATCCTTAAACTGTGACCCCTTGTCCTGGACTTCCCCAACGTCGGGAACAATCTTCCTGCATCTAGCCTGTCCAACCCTTTAAGAATTTTATAAGTTTCTATAAAACCAAGCTGGTTTCATGACCCTCGAACCAAGCAAGCGCTCGGTACAGTACATGCTCCTTACTTTAGCGTAGTTCAGTTTAGTTTAGTCATAAGGTCATGGTGCAGAATTAGGCCATTCGGCCCATCAAGTCTACTCCGCCATTCAATTCATGGCTGATCTATCTCACCTTCATAACCCAATTCCCCTGCCTGCTCCCCGTGACCCTTGACACCCGTACTGATCAACTTACTGAACCTTCTGAATGTTGTAGTCGGCAGGGCAGTACTCTGCATATCGCCAACTTGGACAATTTTACATTTTTATCAAACCAATTAACCTACACTCCAAAAACGTGTGGGTTTGTAGTCAATTGGCTTGGTGCAAATGTCAAGGGCCTGTCCCACTTGGTGTGCCCTGTCACACGTACGCTGACGTACGCTGTCCTGTGGGTGAGCCCGGTGATGCGGGTGGATAGCGCGCCCACTTATCCATTAAAAAGTTATTGGTCCTTCGAGTTATTGTAAAGTTCATTTCCAATGTGATTATTATTCTTCGGTGGAATCATCTTGTTTTGTGAAGGCGGGTGGTGCGGAGTGTCGTAGCTCGACGTGGCACGGAGTGTCGTAGCTCGACGTGACGGGTGGCGCGGGGTGTCGTAGCTCGACGTGACGGTGGCGCGGAGTGTCGTAGCTCAACGTGGTGGTGGTGCGGAGTGTCGTACAACTCAACGGGTTTTAGAGCGTCAGTCACTGATGTTCAGAGTCGCTGAAAAAAATCGCAAAATGTGGGACAGACCCGTAAATGTGTGTAGGATAGCGTTAATGTGCGGGGATCGCTGTTCAGGACGGACTCGCTGTGCCCGAAGGGTCTAATTCCACGTTGTACCTCTATACTAAACTGAACATTGCGATGGTATCTGCAGCTTTAAAAAATTCTGCAAGTTGAACATTTTTTTATTTTCATTTTGAAGTCTTCACATCATGATGAAGTTTTAATGGGCTCAACTTGTATGAAGTGCAACGGAACATGTGGATGTATTTTAGGATGAAACCCCAGATTCTGCGAGTTAAGGACTAAGTTATGATCTGCATTTTAATAGAACGGACGTCAGGTGTTAAAAATTCATATCATGGTGAACAGAAAGAGGACAAAAAGCAGGGACGGATCAGAAATGAAACAGATGTGCACATCGCAGAGGAAGACGTGTTCGGAACAGAAAATATGACCTTGTTTAACTTATACACACACACACACACATAAAAAAAAGAAAAATGAGCAGAAGGAAAGGTTTACAAAAGGAATGAATTAATCACGAGAAGCAGAATGGATGGAGATTAAACAGTGGTGTGAAAAATTGGCCAAATGCCTGACAATTATGATGGGATCTCATTAATATATCCCACTTGTTCTGCCAAAAGGCTAGTTAAAAATTGCTATTGAGAAATAGTCCAACTTTGTTATTTAAAACTCTGCACACTTGTCGTGTGGAAAGGAACTGCAGACGCTGGTTTAAACCGGAGATAGACACAAAGTGCTGGAGTAACTGGAGCGGGACAGGCGGAGTCTCTGGAGGGAAGGAATAGGTGACGTTTAGGGTCTTGACCCCATAATCATTCACTGGACATGAGACAAACACATGTCTGATGATAACCAAGAGAGCGGCTTCCTTTTGTGTAGCCCCATTATTGACATGATACATCCATTTTTGGAATTCCCCAAAGTACTTTATGACCATGTGGATTATATCTGTTGTGCTGTTCCCTGTGGGTGGCGGTTTGGGCCTCGACCCGAATCGTCACCCGTTCCTTCTCTCCAGGGATGCTGCCAGTTCCCGCTGAGTTACTCCAGCATTTTTGTGTCTATCTCCGGTTTAATGCAGCATCTGCAGTTCCTTCCTACACGTACAGTCACGATGGTCCAGGTGGCACGGTGAGGGCAGAGAACGGCATTGAAAAGCTCAGCTCAGCATTCTCATTGTGAGCAACCACTCCAACACCCAATATTGAAGACAATTTGTGACTGGGGACTTGGCTGTAATTTTTAGTGTGTTGGCTCCCAGCTTAAATTGGACGGCGGTAATCATGTCAAATGTCCAACATTCCTGATACTTCCTGTTGTTGAAGGAGAGTGGTACAAAAACCAGTGGGGATCAGCACTCACATCCTAACACGTAGTCCATTTAGAATTTGGTATTTGCCTTCTCCAAAATGGGGAGGATTTGGTACAATGTGCAAGCTTCGGAAAGCCATCGGTAAGCTAGACCTGTCTAACTAAGCTAGGCTCAACACCGACAAGACTCAGGAGTTAGTTAGTGGTGGACTTTAGGAGGAGATGAGCACCCCTGCCCCCTGTCTCCATCAAGGGTGTGGATTTGCAGTTTACCAAGGAGTACAAGTACCTTGGAGTTTAAGAAGGAACTGCAGATGCTGGAAAATCGAAGGTAGACAAAAAGTGCTGGAGAAACTCAGCGGGTGCAGCAGCATCTATAGAGCGAAGGAAATAGGCAACGTTATGGGCCAAAATGCTTCTACTCCAGTCTGTAAGAAGGGTTTTGGCCCGAAACGTTGCCTACTTCCTTTGCTCTATAGATGCTGCTGCACCCGCTGAGTTTCTCCAGCACTTTTGTCTACAAGTACCTTGGAGTTTACTTGGACAGTAAACTGGACTGGTCCAGGAACGCTGAGGTCCTGTACAAGAAGGACCAAGGCATAGAGACCCCAAGCCTGCTCAACCTCTCCCTGCAGCTCAGACCCTCTAGTCCTGGCAACATCCTCGTAAATCTTCTCTGTAGCCTTTCCAGTTTTAGTGCCAGCACAAAGCAGAATCATTTGAAACACAGAGACTTGACAGGCCTTGTAGGGCACTCATTGCTAAACTCCCAGTTCATACGCAGTAAACTCTTGTAACTAACATGAACAATGAGACCACATGTTTTTTATTCACAGTCCCGATTATTTTCATTGAAAACATGCTCTAATATTAATCCCATCGGCTCATTGATGCTCGAGCCTTTCTGAACAAAGCTCATAGAGATTTTATCAATCCCTCATGCCTTGAAATTGAAATTGAAAGTAAGCATGAAGGTACAGCAGGCAGTGAAGAAAGCGAATGGCATGTTGAGTATAGGAGCAAAGAGGTCGTTCTGCAGTTGTATAGGGGCCTAGTGAGACCACACCTGGAGTATTGTGTGCAGTTTTGGTCCCCTAATTTGAGGAAGGACATTCTTGCTATTGAGGGAGTGCAGCGTAGGTTTACAAGGCTAATTCCCGGGATGGCGGGACTGTCATATGCTGAGATAATGGAGCGGCTGGGCTTGTACACTCTGGAGTTTAGAAGGATGAGAGGTGATCTTATTGAAACATATAAGTTTATTAAGGGTTTGGACACGCTAGAGGCAGGAAACATGTTCCCGATGTTGGGGGAGTCCAGAACCAGGGGCCACTGTTTAAGAATAAGGGGTAAGCCATTTAGAACGGAGACGAGGAAACACTTTTTCCTCACTGAGAGTGGTGAGTCTGTGGAATTCTCTGCCTCAGAGGGCAGTGGAGGCAGGTTCTTTGTATACTTTCAAGGGAGAGCTAGATAGGGCTCCTAAAGATTGCGGAGTCAGGGGATATGGGGAGAAGGCAGGAACGGGGTACTGATTGGGGATGATCAGCCATGATCACATTGAATGGTGGTGCTGGCTCGATGGGCCGAATGGCCTACTCCTGCACCTATTGTCTATTGAAAATACTTCACCCATTCCTACTCTCCCGAGATGCTGCCTGTCCCTCTGAGTTACTCCAGCACTTTGTGTCTTTCTTTGGTACAAACCACATCTGCAGTTCTTTGTTTCTACCTATTAAAAGTCAACCTTGCCTGTGATGGGGGTGTGACTGCGTATAAGGGGGCTGAGTCTTAAGGATGCCATCACCACCAACACTGGAGATAGACACAGAATGCTGGAGGAACTCAGCGGGACAGGCAGCGTCTCTGGAGAGAAGGAATGGGTCCGCAAGACTCTTGACCCGAAACGTCACCCATTCCTTCTCTCCAGAGACGCTGCCTGTCCCGCTGAGTTACCTCAGCATTCTGTGTCGATCTTCGGTTTAAACCCTCATCTGCTTTTTTTTTTTTTTTTTTTTTTGAAAAACAAAAAAAATAAATTAATTAATAAATAAATAAATAAACCCTCATCTGCAGTTCCTTCCCACCCCCTGTGGGTATTGTACTGTGCAATGTATACAATACGAGTTGTGCAGTTTGATAGCCACAGGGGAAAAAGGATCTCCTGTGGTGTTCTGTGCTGCATCTTGGTGGAACCAGTCTGTTGCTCAAAGTTGTCTTGGAGGGGGTGAACACTATTGTCCAAGATGCTCCGCAGTTTGAGGGAAGGTTTAGGTCAGAGCGAGTAAACAGGGACCGCTGGTCGGCGTGGACACGGTGAGCCAAAGGGCCCATTTCCGTGCTGTATCTCCAAAGTTTATAGCAGGGGTGGTCACCGGGGCCAGGGCGCATGTCTGTGAGCGGATGGCGGGCCACATCTATCACGTGTACACATGGATCCCGCCCCGGATTGATGGCGGGCATCAAATCACGTGTTCACAGAAGGTGCACGGCCGTGCTGGCGGCTTTGCGCAGGATGCGGTACGGCCAGAGCTCGGCGTTTGGCGGGCCGGATGATTCCGGGTTATGGGCCGCATTCGGCCCTGGGGCCACAGATTGCTGACCCCTGGTCTAGAGTCTAAAATCTAAAAGACATCATGTTGCAACGTCTTGTTTGTTCAGGTGGCTGATGATTGGTTCTGAAGACCTCAACTTTAAATTCCACTTGAAATTCAAATATTTGCAAATTCAGAAAGTTCAAATGTTTACTTTTAAAGTTGACTCATTGGATTAACTTCATGGCATCTCTGAGTTGGAATGTGGAAGATTCAAGGCACTTTAGAACAGTTGAGTTTAGTTTAGTTAAGTTTAGCTTAGTTTATTGTCACATGTACCGAGGTACAGCGAAAAGCATCGGTTGCGTGCTATCCAGTCAGCGGAAAGACAATACATGATTACAATCGAGCCATTTACAGTGTACAGATACATGATAAAGGAATAACGTTTAGTGCAAGGTAAAGCCAGTAAAGTCCGATCAAGGATAGTCCAAACGTCACCAAAGAGGTAGATAGTAGTTCAGCCACTGCTCTCTGGTTGTGGTAGGATGATTCAGTTGCCCGATAACAGCTGGGAAGAAACTGTCCCTGAATCTGGAGGTGTGCGTTTTCACACTTCTGTACCTTTTGCCCGATGGGAGAGGGGAGAAGAGGGGGTGGCCGGGGTGAGACTGGTCCTTGATTATGTTGCTGGCCTTGCCCAGGCAGCGTGAGGTGTAAATGGAGTCAATGGACTTAAAGATAGCGGAGTCTAAGGATATCAAACCAGTGTGACTTGCTGCAGTTTCCCCCCACACTCCAAAGACATACAGGCCTGCAGGCTAATTGGCTTGGTATAGTTGTAAACTGTCCTAGTGTGTGTAGGACAGTGTAAAGGGGATGGAGACAGTGTGCAGGGATCGCTGGTCGGCACGGACTCGGTGGGCCGAATGGCCCGTTTCCACAATGTATCCCTAAACTAAACTAAGAAACAGCACAAAAGTTAGACACAAAATGCTTGAGTGACTCAGCGGGTGAGGATGAGGCAGCGTCTCTGGAGAGAAGGAATCGGCGACGTTTCGGGTCGAGACCCTTCTTCAGACTGAAGATCAGCCATGATCATATTGAATGGCGGTGCAGGCTCAAAGGGCCTCCTGCACCTATTTTCTATGCTTCTATGTTTCTAAGAAGGGTCTCGACCCGAAACGTCGCCCATTCCTTCTCTCCAGAGATGCTGCCTCACCCGCTGAGTCACTCCAGCATTTTGTGTCTACCTTCGATTTAAACCAGCATCTGCAGTTCCTTCTTACACATGAGAAACACCACAGCCATTGTCAAACTCACCAAAGAGTCGTGGCCCTTTAGCTCAAAGCGGAAACATGAAACTGCGGTTTTCTAGCAATATTACATGGTTTTGTTGCCAATATCTACACAAAGAATTGATTCTTCTTTGACAGCAACTGGTCTCTCTCCGTCTCTCTCTCCGTCTCTCTCTCTCACACAGTCCTTCTTGGGAGGCCGGAGTCTGTATTCCTGGGGCCTCCTACTGTGTTACATTGAAACTGCCCAGCGGGACATTGCGAGATGGTCTTCACTCTGCTTGGATAACGTCACTTTTTGCTCCGCTCTGATTTAGGGTTTCCAGCAGTTGCTTATTTTCCTTGTTTGGTCATTAGAGGATTGCCAATGACTCTCAATAGGACCACAATAAGCCATCCTTCTCCTCCTCCTCCATCATGCATGAGCTGTGTATTATAAGGCTCTGAATCTCTCCCTGCAGCCAACGCCAAGGCTCAACCGTGGTCTATGGATGGTCCTCCCGCTGTGGGCCACTGAGGTCATAAGGTCATAAGTGATAGGAGTAGAATTGGGCCATTTGGCCCATCAAGTCCATTCAATCTTTCCCCCCTAATTTGAGGAAGGACATTCTTGCTATTGAGGGAGTGCAGCGTAGGTTTACAAGGTTAATTCCCGGGGTGGCGGGACTGTCATATGCTGAGAGAATGGAGCAACTGGGCTTGTACACTCTGGAGTTTAGAAGGATGAGAGGGAATCTCATTGAAACATGTAAGATTGTTAAGGGTTTGGACACGCTAGAGGCAGGAAACATGTTCCCGATGTTGGAGGAGTCCAGAACCAGGGGCCACACAGTTTAAGAATAAGGAGTAAGCCATTTAGAACAGAGACGAGGAAACACTTTTCCTCACAGAGAGTGGTGAGTCTGTGGAATTCTCTGCCTCAGAGGGCGGTGGAGGCAGGTTCTCTGGATGCTTTCAAGAGAGAGAGCTAGATAGGGCTCTTAAAGATAGTGGAGTCAGGGGATATGGGGAGAAGGCAGGAACGGGGGTACTGATTGGGGATGATCAGCCATGATCACATTGAATGGCGGTGCTGGCTCGAAGGGCCGAATGGCCTACTCCTGCACCTATTGTCTAATGTCTTTGGCTGATCTATCCCTCCCTCCTAACCCCATTCTCCTGCCTTCTCCCCATAACCTCTGACACCCGTACTATCTACTGACTTGGCCTCCACAGCCGTCTGTGGCAAAGAATTCCACAGATTCACCACCTTCTGACTGAAGAAATTTCTCCTCATCTCCTTCCAAAAAGAACGTCCATTAATTCTGAGGCTGTGACCTCTAGTCCTAGACTCACCCACTAGTGGAAACATCCTCTCCACATCCACTCTATCCAAGCCTTTCACTATTCTGTACGTTTCAATGAGGTTCAGGAGACTGGTCGGAGAATTGGGTCAGGAAGGAGATGGATCAGCCATGATTGAATGGCAGAATAGACTTGATGGGCCGAATAGCCTAATTCTGCTCCTATCACAATTAGTTCCCACCTCTTTAGGCTATTCGGCCCATCAAGTCTACCTCTCAATCAGGGCTGATCTATCTCTCCCTCCTGACCCCATTAACCATATAACAATTACAGCACGGAAACAGGCCATCTCGACCCTTCTAGTCCGTGCCGAACACGTATTCTCCCCTAGTCCCATACACCTGCGCTCAGACCATAACCCTCCATTCCTTTCCCGTCCATATAACTATCCAATTTATTTTTAAATGATAAAAACTAACCTGCCTCCACCACCTTCACTGGAAGCTCATTCCACACAGCCACCACTCTCTGAGTAAAGAAGTTCCCCCTCATGTTACCCCTAAACTTCTGTCCCTTAATTCTCGTCATGTCCCCTTGTTTGAATCTTCCCTACTCTCAGTGGGAAAAGCTTATCCACGTCAACTCTGTCTATCCCTCTCATCATTTTAAAGACCTCTATCAAGTCCCCACTTAACCTTCTGCGCTCCAAAGAATAAAGCCCTAACTTGTTCAACCTTTCTCTGTAACTTAGTTGCTGAAACCCAGGCAACATTCTAGTAAATCTCCTCTGTACTCTCTCTATTTTGTTGACATCCTTCCTATAATTAGGCGACCAAAATTGTACACCATACTCCATACTCCCAACTTCCATACTCAATGCTCTGATTTATAAAGGCTAGCACACCAAAAGCTTTCTTTACCACCCTATCTACATGAGATTCCACTTTCAGGGAACTGTGCACAGTTATTCCCAGATCCCTCCGTTCACCTGCATTCTTCAATTACCTACCATTTACCATGTACGTCCTATTTTGATTTGTCCTGCCAAGATGTAGCACCTCACACTTATCAGCATTAAACTCCATCTGCCTTCTCCCTATAACCCCTGACACCCGTACTAATCAAGAATCTATCTATCTCTGTCTTAAAAAATACCCACTGACGTGGCCTCCACAGCTGTCTGCGGCAAATAATTCCACAGATTCACCACCCTCTGACAAATGAAACTCCTCACCTAAAGGTACGTCCTTTAATTCAGAGGCTTTGACCTCTGGTCCTAGACTCTCCCACTAGTGGAAACATCCACTCCACATCGTTTATATAAATCAAGCCGTGCATTATCGTATTTAGCCTTGTAATGAATTATCAGAAAACGATATTCCAATTCTCCAATTTCACTTTTCACGCACCATTTTGTACCTGCACAAAAGACCACTTTGTGTGTCAGTATCGTCCTAACTTTGTCCCCGCTCAAATTTTAAAATCTTACTAGACCAAGTGGGACACGTTGGGTCCCGTCCCCTCAACACGCAGTTGCGGTGGGGTGGGGGGGGGGGGGGGGGGGGGGAGGCTGCCACATCACACATACACTAACCCCCTCCTGATATTATATTAATATTATTCATTAGCTACTCTTTCCCCACGGCATAGCCCCCAACTGCACAGGCGTGGCTGGCTGGAGATGGGGGGAGAGAGTAGGAGGGGAAGTAGAGAGGAGAGGGGGGGGTAGTAGAGAGGGAGAGGGGGGGAGAGAGTGGGGGAGGGGGGGTAGAGAGGAGAGGGGGGGGGGGGACAGAGAGGGGGGGGGGGAGCAGAGAGAGGGAGGGAGGGGGGGCAGTGGGTGGAGGGGGTGGGAGGGAGGGAGGGGTAGAGAGAGAGGGAGGGGGGGTAGAGGGGGGGAGTAGAGAGGGGGGGAGAGGGGGGGGGACAGAGAGGGAGGGGGGGCAGCAGAGAGGGAGGGGGGAGAGAGGGAGGGGGAAGAGCGGGGGAGAATTAGGGAGGAGAGGGGACAGAGAGGGAGGGGGGAGAGAGGGAGAGAGGGAGGAGGTAGAGAGGGAGGCGAGAGTGAGGGAGAGGGGACAGAGAGGGAGGGGACAGAGAGGGAGGGGGGGGGTAGAGAGGGAGGGGAGGGGGGGCAGAGAGGGGGGGGAGAGGGGGGGAGGAGAGAGGGGGGGGGGTAGAGGAGGGAGAGGGGGGGGGGAAGGGAGAGGGAGGGGGGTAGAGATGAAGGGGGGACAGAGAGAGGGAGGGGGAGGGGGGCAGAGAGGGGGGGGGGAGAGAGGGAGAGGGGGGGGGACAGAGAGAGAGGGGGGAGGAGGGGGAGGGGGGGGGGGGGGGGTAGAGAGGGAGGGGGGGGTAGAGAGACAGAGAGGGAGAGGGGGGCAGAGAGAGTAGAGAGGGAGGGGGGGGCAGAGAGAGGGAGAGGGGGGGGCAGAGAGGGAGAGGGGGGGTAGAGAGAGGGGAGGGGGGCAGAGAGGGGGGGGCAGAGAGAGAGGGGGGGGAGAGGGAGAGGGGGGGGGGGAGAGCAGAGAGGGAGAGGGGGCAGAAGGAGGGGAGGGGGGAGGTAGAGAGAGAGGGAGAGGGGGGGTAGAGAGGGGGGGGGATGGTGTAGAGAGGGAGAGGGGGTAGAGAGGGAGAGGGGGGAGAGGGAGGGGGGGGTAGAGAGGGGGGGAGATGGGGGGGGGGGGTAGAGAGGGAGGGAGAGGGGGGGGGGGGGGGAGGGGGGGAGAGAGGGGGGGGGAGAGAGAGGGAGGGGGGGGCAGAGAGGGGGGGGAGAGGGGGGGAGGGGGGGGCAGAGAGAGAGGGAGATGGGGGGGGGCAGAGAGGGAGAGGGGGGGGAGAGAGATGGGGGGGCAGAGAGGGAGATGGGGGGCAGAGAGAGGGAGAGGGAGGGGGGGGGGGGCAGAGATGGGAGGGGGGGGGGAGAGGGAGGGGGGGGGGGCAGAGAGGGCACAGCACCAGAGATTCGGGTTTGATCCTGACTACGGGTGCTGTCTGTACGGTGTTTGCACGTTCTCCCCGTGACCTGCGTGGGTTTTCTCCGGGCGCCCTGGTTTTCCCCCAGACGTGCAGGTTTGTCGGACAATCGTCCTCTGTGAAAGAAATGTCCCCAGTGTGTGCAGGGCGGAACTGGTACCTGGGCGATTGTTGGTCGGTGCGGACTCTGTGGGCCTGAGTCCACGCTGCATTTCGAAACTAAACCAATTTTCAAACAGTGTTGCCACTGGGTCATTGCGGGGCCAAGAGCAAAAACAAATAGGAGCAGTAAAGCCGCATAATCTCTGTTCCATTCCTGTTCCACCGTGCAGTAAAATTGTGACTCTTATCTCGATCTTTCTCTCCAGCCTGATTTCCCCCATGTCTCTTGATTCCTAATTGTCTGACTGCCTCAGTGGAGATTACATCCTGGTGCCAGAGATGTTGGCCAGAGGCACGGCTTCAACAACGGCCCTGCCAAGCCTTCTGATCTAGAAATGGCTGAGCGACTTTGATAAAGCAAGCTGAGAGGCTCATGCCGGCCGGTGAACAAGGATTGCCTTCTCAGCTGGAGAGGCATTAGCTCCTGGTATCATGGAAACAAGGAATTAAGGAAAACACATTTTGTGAATCAAAGTATTGCTGAATGCATTGAACATCTGTGGTTAGCCCACATGGCTTAGTGAATGAAAGCACACACCAGTGTGATAGGGAGTCACTTGGGGCTGCAAGTCCAAGAAGCCACTATCTAATCTGTTGTAACACACTGAGAATGGATTTGTTATTTTAGGCTAATGGAGGCCAAAGACAGTCATGTCACCATGTTGCCACAGATGGCGGTGGAGGCCAAGTCAATGGGCATTTTTAAGGCAGAGGTAGATAGATTCTTGATTTGAATCTTCTCGGTCTGAAGAAGGGTTTCGGCCCGAAACGTTGCCCATTTCCTTTGCTCCATAGATGCTGCTGCACCCGCTGAGTTTCTCCAGCTTTTGTTGTGTATCTTAATTTCTTGATTCATACGGGTGTCAGGGGTTATGGAGAGAAGGGGGGGGGGGGGGGGGGGGGGGGGGGGGGGAGGTGGGGTCAGGGGGAGAGGTAGATCAGCCATGATTGAATGGCGGAGCAGACTGGATGGGCCGAATGGCCTAATCCTGGTTCTCTCACTTCTGACCTCATGCACCTTATCAACAAGAATGATAACAATGTGGTAACACACACACACACAAGGCAGCACACAAGAGCAGATACGGAGATAGTGGTGCAGAGACCAAAAGCTTTGTCAGAGAGGTGGATATAAGAATTATCTTAAAAGGAGGATGATGGGGGGGGGGGGGGGGGGGGGGGGGGGGGATGTTTATGGGCCTGTCCCACCCACTTAGGCAATTTGTTTTGGCGACTGCCGCAAAATTTTCAACATGTTGAAAAAAATTTCGGTGAACTGGCGACAATTTTTGTTGTCGTAGGTTGTCGCCAGGTGTCGTAGGTGAATTCCATTCAAACTAGTCCCTGGCAGTCGCCTGAAGAGTCGCCTAAGTGGGACAGGCCCTTTGGAGAGGGGATTACTGTGCTTAGAGCTCAGATGGGTGAAGGTAGAATTGCAATTAGTAAAACAAAGATGTTAGAGGTTTGCAAGAGGACTGAATGCAATAAATCTTGCTGGAAAATCTGCCCACAGGCTTTTCAAAGTGAATTGGGTCAGTCTAGGATTCCCCCGTAACAGAATAACCAGTCAAACTAACACAAGATACATTTAGGAATGACATTTTACGAAGAAAACAGCGGGCCTTGCCTCCGTTTATTTCCAAAAACACACCTGGCCACATGCACACCTCCCTTTTGATCAGCCGGGGAGGTTTGATCATCTCGACGTGAGGGCCTGTACATCGGGCCGTCCGTAGCTGCGACTACGGAGGGTTCATGGCCCCGACCACGGGTGAACAAAGGAGGAGGACTGACTGAGCTATGTTGCCTCCCACCACAGTGAAGAATGCTGTGGTGGATGTTTGTGTTAAATCCTATTGTGTATTGTGTGTTCTTTTTTTAAGTGTATCGCTGCTGGCAAATTCATTTCACTGCCCCTTCGGGTGCATGTGACGAATAAAGATGACGTTGACTTTGTGTCGCCAGATTTACACTCTTGCATGTTGCAGGTGCGGGGGGGAGGGGGAGTGACGAGAGTTGATGAGTGGATGCGACAGATCAGGCACGCGTAGACAACGTTGGCAGCGAGGGGAGGCTGGACAAACTTGGATTGTTCCGCCAGCACTTTGTGTCTGTCTCTGGTGTAAACCAAAGACCCTACAGCGAGCAAGATGGTCCACTCGATGATAAAGACGCAGTGCGGTCATGGGCAGATTCACGGGGTAATTTCCGGCCCCATTTCCGTAACCGACTTCCGTCTCCGCACCAAAGATCCCGAAGCGGAGCAAAGATACTAGAGCGGAGACGGAAACATCCTCGTAAAAATATAAGTTCTTTGGTAAAAAAATCTTCTCCCCATTTTCAGAATTATGATTTATTAACACAAACTGTTCCCCCCGCAACGTTGATTACACTGCGAGTCGGGTCGGGTCGGGTCGGGTTACTGAAATGGATGAGAAAAAGGCCCACGTTCCGCTCCGTTCCGTATTACACGTCAGCCCATTGCATTTAGCAGGAGTGGTCTATCTTGCTCCGCTAGAGGATCTTTGGTGTAAACCAGCCATCTGCAGTTCTTTGTCTCTCCAGAGAGATAGAGGCCGGGGACAGAGAGACGGGGAACAGAGGAAGGAAAAAGAGTAGGGGGAGAATAACAATACAGTTGGGAGACAAGGGTGGAGAATGAAAGGCATCTTGAAGTTACACAGAATGACGATGGCTACAACATTTGCTCTCTGGCCTTCTAGTCCAGCCTAGCCCAGCCTAGTTGAGTTGAGTTTATTATGGCCACATGTACTGGTGTACAAGGAAAAGCTTTTTATTGTGTGCTAACTGGTCTAAAGCAAGATTATACATGGTTACAATCATGCCCTCTACCGTGTCTGCATGAAAGCAGAATCGCACAATGTAATAAGCAGGAACTGCAGATGCTGGTTTATACCAAAGATAGACCAGTGGAAGTGGTGGAGGCAGGTTCATTGGTATCATTTAAAAATAAATTGGATAGGCATATGGATGAGAAGGGAATGGAGGGTTATGGTATGAGTGCAGGCAGGTGGGACTAAGGGGGAAAAAAAATTTGTTCGGCATGGACTTGTAGGGCCGAGATGGCCTGTTTCCGTGCTGTAATTGGTTATATGGTTATATATGGTTATAGACACAAATTGCTGGAGTGGATTACTCCAACCTTCTCCATGGATTGTCACCTTGTCGTGGTGGAGAAGCTCGTGTGGTCCTGAGATCCTGAGAGCGATGCCGTCTGGAGCGATGCTCCTGGTAGGGCCACCCATGGTGGTACGGTCAAGGGGGAAGTCTCTGACAAAGAGCAATCCAACCAAGACCTACACGGTGGAACAGGCAGAGGACGATGGCTGATCTTAGTGGAGGAACATGTCACAACGGCTGGGAAGGCGGATGAAGGCTGCGGCAGAAAAGGGTCTCCGGTCGTCTTGGACTCCACGCCACTGGATCCTGACCCAGATCTGTCAAGGACCGTGGGGTGGCTGTCTGTGCAACAGTCTCCCCACGTTATTTCGCATTTCGTTGTCTCTGTACTGTACACTGACAATGACAATTAGAATTGAATCTGAATCTGAATCTGAAATTGAATCTGTTAAACAAACTCACGCACAGGTGTCCTCCATATAGGGAATAGCACCCTGGAGACACCCATGGTCATCCATGACTGAGAGGGGCCTAAGAACTCAGTGGGTCAGGCAGCATCCCTGGAGAAAGGGGGATAGGTGATGTAACGGGATATTAACAATAACATTCTTTCTCTCCAGAGATGCTGCCTGTCCCGCTGAGTTACTCCAGCATTTGTGTCTACCTTCGATTTAAACCAGCATCTGCAGTTCTTTCCTACACACACACAATAACACTCTGGTCTGATTAATTATCCTACATTGCCAATCGGGTTGGAGGCTGCTGTGTTCATCCTGGTTCCCATCAAGTCCTCCAGCTATCTATCTGTGGTCAGCGACTGGCATTCGCAGCAGCCCGTGCATTTAATCCAGAACTCAATCCTGCTCTTATTAAAGCTAAGTCACTGCTTCCTCCCACATTTCTTTAATTCGCTGCCTTTGTAGCCAAGTATTCAAAGCAACGGACAAAATATTCAGTGTTTCCATCTGTGCAGAAAGTGTATAATATGTAACTGGTCTGAGAAGCAGCTGATTGTCTTGCCTGTGGTCTGGCCAATCTGCAGTGTCGCGAGACTTGTGTCACTGTTACTGAGCACATGCGTTTGCTCTGTAGATGCACGCGTGTTCACTTACACATGTACGTGTGTTCACTCACATATGTACATGTGTCACTTACACATGTACACATACACATGTACACATGTTCACTTACACATTTCAATGCATTTCGTTGTCTCTGTACTGTACACTGACAATGACAATTAAAATTGAATCTGAATGTCTATGTCAGAACTGTGTCTAATACCATTCCACCCACATTGTCCGATGATCCACACATTGCTTAAAGTTCTATGTTCTAATACAGACTCACCCACACACACACAGATACAGACACACACACACACAGACATTGAGGCATGCATATGAACGCAAGCTTACACGTAAAATCACAAGCAGCTACAAACACGCACGTACAAACATGCATGCACGCGCAAACACACATAAATAGACAGAACCATGTGCACCGATGCATACGTAAAGGGAGTTATTACAAGCATGCATGCACAGAACAGCTACATACATGCACACAGCAGGTACATACATGCACACAGCAGGTACATACATGCACACAGCAGGTACATACATGCAGAGAGTTACTGAGGTACACACACACACACACACACACACACACACAGTGACGCAGCGGTAGATTTGCTGCCATACAGCGCCACGATACTGACTATGGGCGCTGTCTGTATGGAGTTTGAACGTTTTCCCCGTCTCCTCCAAGATCTTCATTTTCCTCCCACACTCCAAAGACGTACAGGTTTGTAGGTTAATTAGCTCGGGTTTGTATACTTGGTATACGTGTAAATTGTCCCCTAGAGTGTGTCTCGGCTTGTGTTGATGTGCGGGGATCGCTGGTCGGTGTGAACTTGGTGGGCCTAAGGGCCTGTTTCAGCGTTGTATCTCTAAGCTAAACTAAAAACTAAACATACACGCGCACACACACACGCGCGCGCACATGCCCGCACACACACACACACGCGCACACACATGCACGCACACACATGCACGCACACACGCGCACGCACATACGCACACACGCATACACACGCACACACACACACACACGTGCGCGCACACACATACGCGCACACACATACGCGCACACACATACGCGCACACATACAGAAACATGGTCAAATGCACAAGACACTCACAGACACATACAAACACAAGAACATGCCCAAGTCCATAGAGAGTTGCAAAGAAATCGATGGCCACTGAGCCGTGTAGAAACACACGTGCATATGACGGGTGGAACCTTTGCAACATGGAGACATTACGTATCTCATCTTGAAACAACAAGAGAAATAATGAGCAGCTAGCAGGTCATGTTACAGAGAGAACATTGCTAGCCCAAATTCCCTTTGACTCTAAAAAGGGCTTTGTGATGGGTTTATTTTTTTGTAAGTTTGGACGTCAGCCCAACTAAACAACATAGTTGGTGGAACTAGTATTTAAATCCTAACTTGGCATGTGGCCCAGGGGCTTGTGTTTCCATCCTGTATTCCCCATGGCGGCCAATCAACTGTAGTGCAGGCCACACAGTGACAGGTGACAGTTCTGTGGGACAGAGCAAGAGCCATTGGTCCTGTGGCTGCCCAGCGCTCCCGTCTGCTCACAGGTCACCGCGCTGACGGCAGCAAGAGCCAGTTGTCTGCGGCCAGCGCTGCAAGGACAGTGATCGCTATCTGAAGTCTCTTCCTGTTCTTCTTTGTGCATCCAGGCCACCCAGGAACCCCCGTCGCATTGGTGTGGACCAGACCAAATAAGTCCAGTCCTACTGAGCGGCTACAGTACTTTGGTTCAGTTCAGTTCATTGTCAGGACGTGCAGGAAAGGAACAGCAGATGCTGGTTTAAAGCAAAGATAGACACAAAATGCTGGAGTAACTCAGCGGGACAGGCAGCATCTCTGGAGAGAAGGAATGGGTGACGTTTCGGGGTCGAGACCCTTCTTCAGACTGAGAGTCAGGGGAAAGTAGGCATTACTTGAGGGGACTTTGCAATGGAATGTACAGGAAAGATTTGCGGATGTTGGTTTAAACCGAAGATGGACACAAAATGCTGGAGGGAGCAACTCAGCGGGACAGGCAGCATCTCTGGAGAGAAGGGTCCCGGCGATGCTGCCTGCCCCGCTGAGTTACTCCAGCCATCTGTGTCTATGTACAGACTGAGGAATGTGTAGTGTTGGTCCATTCGCCTCTTGCTGCTGCAGACCAAGATCTGCCCCTTGCCCAGCTTTGGAGACAGCTTTCGCCCTCCCCCTTGCTTCTCACCCCCCTCCTCCTCCTCCTCCTCCCCTCCCTTTCAATCTTTGCGAATCTTTCATTCATTTTATGTTCTATATCTCTCGACATCACCGCCTATATCTCTCCTTTCCCTCTTTCCCTCTCAGTCTGAAGAAGGGTCTCGACCCGAAACGTCCCTCATTCCTTCTCTCCAGAGATGCTGCCCGTCCCGCTGAGTTACTCCAGCATTTTGTGTCTGTCTTCAGTTTATTGTCACGTGTACCGAGGTACAGTGAAAAGCTTCTGTTGCGTGCTAACCAGCCAGCGGAAAGACAACACAAGATTACAATCGATCCATTCACAGTGTATAGATACATGATAAGGGAATAACCTTCAGTGCAAGGTAAAGCCAGCAAAGTCCGATCAAGGATAGTCCCAGGGTCACCAATGAGGTGGATAGTAGCTACTATTCACAATGGCTCCAGAAACACGGAGGCTCCGAAATCTCTGGGTACTCAGCGGTCACGGTTGCTGCCTTAAGGCAAATGCAGAGCCGGGGACCCAGGTTCGATTCCGACTACGGGTGCTGTCTGTACATTTTCCCCGTGATCTGCATGGGGTTTCTCCGAGATCTTCGGTTTCCTTCCACACTCCAAAGACGTGCAGGTTTATAGGTTAATTGGCTTGGGTTTGTGCACTTGGTATAATTGTCCCTAATGTGTGTAGGGTAGTGTTACTGTGCGGGGATCGTTGGTCAGCATGGACCCAGTGGGCTGAAGGGCCTGTTCCCGCGCTGTATCTCTAAACTAATGCTGTTTTCAGGCAACTGAACCATCCTCTCAGCAACTAGAGAGCAGTCCTGACCTGAAATCTACCTGATTGGAGGCCTTTGAGCTATCTCCAATCAGACAATAGACAATAGGTGCAGGAGTAGGCCATTCGGCCCTTCGAGCCAGACTTTATCTTGCACTAAATGTTATTCCCTTTGTCCCCTTAACTGTACACTGTGGATGTCTCGATTTTAATCATGATTGTCACAAAATGCTGGAGTAATTCACTGGTCAGACAGCATTTCTGGAGAAAAGGAATAGATGACGTTTCGGGTTGAGACCCTTCTTCAGACTCGAATGGTCTTGACCCGAACTGTCACCTATTCCTTTGCTCCAGAGATGCTGTCTGACCCGCTGAGTTACTCCAGCTTTTTGGTGTCTATCTTCGAGGGAGCAGAGGGATCTTGGAGTGCATTTCTCAGCCAGTTCTGGAAGTGGCAGAAGGTACTCACTAGAATTTAGAAGATTGAGGGGGGAGTCTTATAGAAATGTACAAAATTCTTAAGGGATTGGACAGGCTAGATGCAGGAAGATTGTTCCCGATGTTGGGGAAGTCCAGAACAAGGGGTCACAGTTTAAAGATAAAGGGGAAATCTTTTAGGACTGAGATGTGAAAAACATTTTTCACACAGAGAGTGGTGAATCTCTGGAATTCTCTGTCACATAATGTAGAAGAGGCCACAGTTCATAAGAGGGAGTTCAATGTGGCCCTTGTGGCTAAAGGGATCAGGGGGTATGGAGAGAAGGCTGGTACAGGATACTGAGTTGGATGATCAGCCATGATCATATTGAATGGCGGTGCAGGCTCGAAGGGCCGAATGGCCTCTACTCCTGCACCTATTTTCTACGTTTCTATGTTTCTACTGGTGAATAAAAAGGAGGGCACTTGCTTTTAGTGGCTGAACCAAAGTTCCCGAGCGCAGGGGAGGTCCTGTTTGAACTGCGTAAAAAACACTGGTCTGGGCACAGCTGGAGTGCTGGGTACAACTTCTGGTCATGCAGTATAGGAAACATAGAAACATAGAAGAGAGTGGTAACATTCGAGAGGGGACAGAGATTTAAGAGGATGTTGCCAGGGCTGAAGAATTACAGCTTGCGGGTTGTTTTCTTTGGAAGAAAGTGAGACTGAGGGGATCTATAATTGCAACACACAACATCATGAGAGTCTAGACAGAGCGAGCAGGAAGCACCTATTTCCCTTGGCAGGGAGGCCGGCAACTAGCAGCTACAGCTCAGTTACCAACTTAGGGGTTGGTTCAGATAGTATGTTAGAAAGGAAATTCCACACACAGAGAGAAGAAGCAGGGATCTGGGTCTCGTTGACAGAAAGGGTGGTCCTCACATTCAACACGTGGCTGGGTGAGTTGTAACATTCAAGCCCAGTAACCAAGATAGACAAGGTTGGAGTAACCCAGCGGGACAGGTAGCCTCTCTGGAGGGAAGGAATGGGAGACATTTTTCGGGTCGAGACTCTTCTTCAGACTGACGTCAGGGGAGAGGATGATGCCCAGATAAGGAAGTGTGAGGTGTGAAAACAGGACAAAGGGAATGGAGATCATAGACAATGTAGAACAGATCATTGTTAGCTGGGAGAAGGCCATAGAGGGAGTGCAGAGACGGTTCACCAGACTGATTCCTGGGATGTCAGGACTGTCTTATGAAGAAAGACTGGATAGACTTGGTTTATACTCTCTAGAATTTAGGAGATTGAGAGGGGATCTTATAGAAACTTACAAAATTCTTAAGGGGTTGGACAGGCTAGATGCAGGAAGATTGCTCCCGATGTTGGGGAAGTCCAGGACAAGGGGTCACAGCTTAAGGATAAGGGGGAAATCCTTTAAAACCGAGATGAGAAGAACTTTTTTCACACAGAGAGTGGTGAATCTCTGGAACTCTCTGCCACAGAGGGTAGTCGAGGCCAGTTCATTGACTATATTTAAGAGGGAGTTAGATGTGGCCCTTGTGGCTAAGGGGATCAGAGGGTATGGAGAGAAGGCAGGTACGGGATACTGAGTTGGATGATCAGCCATGATCATATTGAATGGCGGTGCAGGCTCGAAGGGCCGAATGGCCTAATTTCTATGTTTCTATGTTTCTAACAACAAAGCAAACAGAGATAAAATGTAGTCGGAGACAGTCAGGCTGGCTGGAGAACTGGCTGCCTGTCCCACTGAGTTACTCCAGTCACTCTTTGGTTTAAACCAGCATCTGCAGTTCCTTCCTACACATACCAGGACAGATGTGTTCAGCAAATTCATTCATCCCCCGCACAATTAAAGGGGCTGTCCCACTGCGGCGACCTAATCCACGAGTTTGCCCTCATACTCGCAACATGGTCGACACAAGGTCCCAGGAGGTCTTTGTAACTCTCCTTCATGCTCGAGGTCTCAGCTAGGTCGCGGCTTATTGTTCAACATGTTCAAAAATGCCCGCGACTAAAAAATTGTCGCCACGGATAACGAAAATCGATACTTTTTTACTCGTAGGTTTAGTCGAGGTAGGTCGTAGTAGATCGGCATGTTATTCGAGGGTAGTCGAAGGTGATGAAAGGTGGTTGTAGATAGTCTTCAACACAGTTGAAGGAGGTCTTCAACATGACATTTTTACAAAGTCTCCTAAACTTGCCAATTAGGTCGTCATAGTGGGACAGCCCCTTAAAGCATAGAATAGTCATCACCCTACCATACTCAACCAGATGCAACTAAAGTTAAGGTAGATCTCCCACCCCCCAAGAACCTTTTTTTGCTTAAGTCCACCCTCCACCACCTCCAGTTTAAATTCCATTTGGAATATTTTTGGAGGACCTGGAAGCCAAGAACCAGTAACCACGAGCCTGGATTGACCTAACGAGTTCCATGAGTGCACGATATGTACAGGGCAGGCTGTGTCGATTATAAAATGATTCAATTCTGTACAACTGAATTTCAGAACCCCTTTGCTACAAAACGTTGCTGTTCCTAATGGCCTAACGACTGCTGCTGAAATATGTGCCTGTCGGCGTAGATGTGAATGAAAGACGGGTGTGGGCTGCGCGCTGATTCTCCCCACAAATGAAAACCAGCCAGTAAACTTTGATCAGCTCAGGTGGAGTATCAGAGGCTCCCAGCGTTTTTGTTCTTCCACCATTCCGTCACATTCCGACACGGCCACATGCCGTGTGTAATTTGCTCTCTGAAACCATGCTGCTTAATCACTGGCTGACCCTGTGCTGTGTTTAGTGACACATACTGACCCCCAGTGTTGTGTTTGTTTGTACTTGCCCTAACCCTGGGCTGCACTCCCTGGTCTCACACACACTCAACACACACTGTTTATTTGCACGCTGAGGCCATGCTGCCTTCTTCACGTGCCGACAATGTGCTGCGTTTATTCCGCGCGTGATGGCCTTGCACCGCCTGTGATCAATTGGTCACCCATTCTGCGCCTACTTGCACTCATTTGGCATTCTGCTGTTTGATTACACACCCTAATTACACGCTCAGACCTTTTGCTCGTTTAATCACCACCCTCACACTTTGCTGTGTGTAATTACATACCCTGATCCCATGGTGTGTGTGTGTGTGTGTGTGAGTGTGAGTGTGTGTGTGTGTGTGTGTGTGTGTGTGTGTGTGTGTGTGTGTGTGTGTGTGTGTGTGTGTGTGTGTGTGTTACATAGAAACATAGAAAATAGGTGCAGGAGTAGAGGCCATTCCGCCCTTCGAGCCTGCACCGTCATTCAAAACGATCATGACTGATCATCCAACTCAGTATCCTGTACCTGCCCTCTCTCCATACGCCCTGATCCCTTTAGCCACAAGGGCCACATCTAACTCCCTCTTAAATATAGCCAATGAACTGTGGCCTCAACTACTTTCTGTGGCAGAGAATTCCACAGATTCACCACTCTATGTGTGAAAAAAGTTTTCTCATCTCGGTCCTAAAAGATTTCCCCTTATCCTTAAACTGTGACCCCCTTGTTCTGGACTTCCCCAACATCGGGAACAATCTTCCTGCATCTAGCCTGTCCAACCCCTTAAGAATTTTGTAAGTTTCTGTAAGATCCCCTCTCAATCTTCTAAATTCTAGCGTTACATACCCCGTCTGTGCAGTGTGGAACTGTGTACCTTCACCTACACTGTCTTATTACATACCCTGGCTCGTGCTGTGTGTGTGCTGTGTGTGTGTGTGTGTGTGTGTGTGTGTGTGTGTGTGTGTGTGTGTGTGTGTGTGTGTGTGTGTGTGTGTGTGTGTGTGTGTGTGTGTGTGTGTGTGTGCATACCCTAACCCTGTGCTGTGTGTGATTACAGCAACATTTTGTAGCAAAGTGGTTCTGAAATGCAGTTGTACAGAATCAGATTATTTTAATAATCGACACAGCCTGTCCTGTCCATATTATTTGCTTGTGGTAGACATAAATGCTGGAGAAACTCAGTGGGTGAGGCAGCATCCATAGATGCTGCCTCACCCTTAAGGGTCCCGACCCGAAACGTCACCTATTCCTTCGCTCCATAGATGCTGCCGCACCCGCTGAGTTTCTCCAGCATTTTCTGTTTACCTTCGATTTTCCAGCATCTGCAGTTCCTTTTTGAACATCACGCACTCATGGTCATTCCAGGCTCTTGGTTACTGGTATGTGTGGGAAGGAACTGCAGATGCAGGTTTAAACCAAAGATAGACTGGTGTAACTCAGCGGGCCAGGCAGCTACATTGTATTAAATCACATTTACCATCTACATACATACCCTGTCTGTGCAGTGTGTAATGACATACCCTAAACCCACGCTGTGTTTTATTACATAACCTGATCCTGTGCATTTTGAACCTTTGCTCGGTTTCATTATTAACCCTGTTCCTTGCGCTGCATTTCACACAGTTTAACCTTTTCCCTGCGTTTTGTTTCATGCGAGAATGGAGCGGCTGGGCTTGTACACTCTGGAGTTTAGAAGGATGAGAGGGATTCTTATTGAAACATATAAGATTATTAAGGGTTTGGACATGATAGAGACAGGAAGAGGCAGAGATAGGACAGGGTACTGATTGGGGATGATCAGCCATGATCACATTGAATGGTGGTGCTGGCTCGAAGGGCCAAATGGCCTACACCTGCACCTATTGTCTATTGAAACATGTTCAAGAAGGAACTGCAGATGCTGGAAAATCGAAGGTACACAAAATTGCTGGAGAAACTCAGCGGGGTGCAGCAGCATCCATGGAGCGAAGGAAATTTCCTTCGCTCCATAGATGCTGCTGCACCCGCTGAGTTTCTCCAGCAATTTTGTGTACCGTCTATTGAAACATGTTCCCGATGTTGGGGGAGACCAGAACCAGGGGCCACCGTTTAAGAATAAGGGGCAATCCATTTAGAAACGGAGACGAGGAACTCTCTTTCACACAGGGAGTGGTGAGTCTGTGGAATTCCTCTGCCTCAGAGGGCGGTGGAGGCCGGTTCTCTGGATACTTTCAAGAGAGAGCTAGATAGGGCTCTTAAAGATAGCGGAGATGAGTAGAGGGGATATGGGGAGAAGGCAGGAACGGGGGTACTGATTGGGGATGATCAGCCATGATCACATTGAATGGCGGTGCTGGCTCGAAGGGCACCGAGTGCCTCTGTACTATCCTACGAACACTATTGTGCACCTATTGTCTATTGTTCCCTGCCTCTGTACTATAGTGTACGAACACAAGAAATAGGACCTCTCCATTCAATACGATGATGACTGATCTATTCAGGCCATGTTACTCCAGCAACCTCATCTTCCTTGATTCTATAAACCTCCACAAACTGTAAACCTCAGTGACAAAACCCCCACATCCGCCTTGAGTACATAATTCCAAGAATCCCTCTCCTGTGGCTGAAGGAATTCCTTTGCGACTCTATCCCGAGTGGCCAACCACTTGTTTTCCCTGGGTTGTGGCCATTTCAGCCATGGGGAAACATTATCCCTGCAACAGCTCAATTACACCCAGTGTTTCAATGAGGTCATCTCTCATTCCTCTAAACCCAGGAGAGTTTAGACCCGGTCTGCCTCAGCTCTCGTTACATGACCAATCCACCATTTCAGGAGTCGATCTGATGAACCTTTGCTGTGCCCCCCATGGCGGTCGGGATAGGTGGGGTGAGCAGAGCTACACACAATGCTCCAGGAACACCTCAACAATCCTAATCACGCACTATCTCCGTGCAGAATTTAATGACAGACGTTGGTTAAAAACACACACTGACCCAATGCTGCATGTAACCTTTTCTTGTTAAATCACACACTATGTACTGTATTTCGCTTGGGCAGTGGTATGAATATTGATGTCTATAACTTCAAGTAACCCCTGCATTCCCACTCTCTCTCCGTACCTCCCCCACCCAAGTTGCACCAGCTTCTTATTCTCACCTAGCAAACAGCTAACATTTTTCATTCATTTGTTCATTCAAAGGGGTGACCGTGCCTTTGCGGTTGCAGCTCCTAGACTGTGGAACAGCATCCCCCTTCCCATCAGAACTGCCCCCTCCATCGACTCTTTTAAGTCGAGACTTAAAACTCATCTTTACTCTCAAGCCTTTCTTGATGTCCTCTGAGGGAGGGCTATATGTATGTATTTATGTATGTACTTAATCTATGAACCACTGTTGTATAACATTAGTACCTCCACCAATGTAAAGCACTTTGGTCAACGAGAGTTGTTTTTTAAATGTGCTATAGAAATAAAAGTGACTTGTCTTGACTATATCTCTCATCTCTCTCTCGCCTGACTCTCAGTCTGAAGAAGGGTCCTAGAATCGAAACGTCACCCATTCTTTCCCTCCAGAGATGCTGCCTGTCCCGCTGAGTTACTCCAGCATTTTGTGTCTATTGTCGGTCTAAACCAGCATCTGCAGTTCCTTCCTACAAACTCGATTTGGTCACCGGGACGGGTGTGTGATTCACAAGACACTGCGTTAGGGCACATGATTAAATGCAGGGTAAGATAGATCTGCCAGTATGAATGGTGTAGTAGACTAAATGGGCCGAATGGCCTACTTCAGATCCTATGACGTATGAACTTACTAGGTTATAATATGTGATTAAACACAATACTAGATTGGGTCTGTGTGATTTACAGCAACACCAGGTCAGTGTATGTGGCACAGCAGTGGGGGTGGCACAGCGGTAGAGTTGCTTCCTCTCAACACCAGGGATCCAGGTTCGATCCTGGCTACGGGTGCTGTCTGTGCGGAGTTTGCACGTTCTCCCTGTGACCGTGTGGGTTTTCTCCTTGGAGATCTGCGGAATTCTCTGCCACAGAAAGTAGTTGAGGCCACAGTTCATTGGCTATATTTAAGAGGGAGTTAGATGTGGCCCTTGTGGCTAAAGGGATCAGGGGGTATGGAGAGAAGGCTGGGATGGGATACTGAGTTGGATGATCAGCCATGATCATATTGAATGGCGAATGGTGCTGGCTCGAAGGGCCGAATGGCCTCTACTCCTGCACCTAGTTTCTATGTTTCTATGGTAACCAGCGGATTTAGTGCCGTATGTGAGCCCAGTGAGGGATTGCTGCCCCCTCCTGGTCAAACCACACAGAGCAGGGGGTGTAATGTGGATGAAATACAGTTCCGGGTTGCATCCAGCGATTGGTCTAGTTTAGAGACAAAGCGTGGAAACAGGCCCTTTGGCCCATCGTGTCCCTGCCGACCAATGATCACCCATACACCAGTTCTATCCCATACTCTGGGCACAAGTTACAGAAGCTATTAACCTACAAACCTGAGATAGACACAAAATACTGAAGTAACTCAGCGGGACAGGCAGCATCTCTGGAGAGAAGGAATGGGTGACCCTTCAGTCTGAAGAAGGGTCACCCAGCTAGTAGTGGAGTTGTACAGCGCGGAAACAGGCCCTTCTACCCAACTTGCCCATGCTGGCGAACATGCACCATCTACACTAGTCCCACCTGCCCGTGTTCTGGATTTGAAATCCTTCTCAAAATCCTTCCCTCCCTCCCTCTCCCCTCTCTCCCCATCTCTCTCCCCTCTCTCTCTAACACGATACTAACTGACCCCCTCCTCTCTACCAATACTAATTCAGGTCTCGACCTGAAACGTCACCCATTCCTTCTCTCCAGAGATGCTGCCTGTCCCGCTGAGTTAAACCAGGTTTTTGTGTCTATCTTCAGTTTAAACCAGCATCTGCAGTTCCCTCGAACACAACCTACAAACCTGCACATCTGTGAGTGTGGGTAGAAACTGGAGCACCTGGAGAAAACCCACGCGGTCACGGGTAGAACGTGCAAACTCCATACAGACAGCGCCCGTGAGCAGGATAGAACCCGGGTCTCTGGCGCTGTCGGCAGCAACTGTACCGCTGCGCCACCGTGACGTGAATTGTTCACAAGTTACAAATTATAGGAGAAGAATTAGGCCATTCGGCCCATCACGTCTACTCCACCAATCACGGCTGATCTCTGCCTCCTAATCCCATTTTCCTGCCTTCTCCCCATAACCCTTGACACCCGTTCTAATCAAGTATTTGTCTATCTCTGCCTTAAAAATATCCACTAACTTGGCCTCCACAGACTCTGTGGCAATGAGTTCCACAGATTCACTACCCTCTGACTAAAGAAGTTCCTCCTCACCTCCTTTCTAAAAGAGCGCCCTTTAATTCTGAGGCTGTTAGCGCATTCTTTTGTATTTTTGTACAAAAATACAAAAATTCTGGAATTAAATATTCGACATCTTTACAAAATTAATTAAAATAAAACTGGTACCAAAACCAGAATGGATTATTTTTTGGAATATCGGAAGGTAACCGTGAATTAAACGTGTTTCAGAAGAATTTACTCAATTACGGGCTAATAATGGGGAAAAAAGCTCATACTTAAATTCTGGAAAAATGCGCCCACACCAACAATAAAAATGTGGATATCAAATATGTTTGAAACATTACATCTGGAAGAGATGAGATTCCTCTTAGCAGGCAAAGCAGACCAATTCCAAAAGACGTGGTCTACGTTTTTGGAACTATTACAAGCATAAGGTGCAATAGTAATTAAATAAATAAATAAATAAATAAATAAATAAATAAATAAATAAAAGGTACCAGGATCTGGCAACGGGGGGCAAAACAACAAAGACAGACTTGGTTGGTAGTCCCCTTTCTGCGGAGTTTAATGTTATAATAGAGCGATTGTTTCTCCTTTCTTTTTCTTTCTTTTCTAGGGTCTAATTTCTTTCTTTACTTCCTTCTCTAACTCCTTTTCTAAGGGGCTTTCTGTTCTCAACACTCTCCTGCACCTTCACGACTCTTGCCCACTTTCTTTACTCTCTCTACTTCTATCTTTTTCTTAAAGCTCAAAAAACGAAGCGGTACAAAAAATGTATTAAGACATATGTGTTGTGTAGTATTGTAACTTACCGTACTTCTAATAAAAATCAAATTAAAAAAATAAAATAAAATTTAAAAAAAATTAAAAAATTCTGAGGCTGTGACCTCTGATCCTAGACTCTCCCACCAGTGGAAACATCCTCTCACATCCACTCTATCTAGGCCTTTCACTATTCTGTAAGTTTCAATGAGGTCCCCCCCTCAAGCATCGAAACTCCAGCGAGTACAGGCCCAGTGCCGTCAAGCACTCATCATGTGCTAAGCCACTCATTCCTGGGATCATTCTTGTAAACCACCTCTGGACCCTCTCCAGAGTCAGCACATCCTTCCTCAGATATGGGGCCCAAAATTGCTCACAGTTCTACAAATGCTGCCTGGCCAGTGCCTTACAGAACCTCAGCATTGCATCCTCTCTTTTTCCATTCCAGTCCTCTTGATATAAATGCTAGCATTGAATTTTCCTTCCTACTGATTCGACTTGCAAATTGGGCAGGGGGAGGGATAGAGAGAGAGAGGGAGGGAATGCAGGGGTTACTTGAAAAGTTGAAAACAGGAAAAGTTAAGTTGATCAAGCGAAATATGAGATGCTGTTCCTCCAATTTACGTTTGGCCTCAATCAGTTCTATCAACAGTTGATAGATGGTCAACACAACCTACTGGAGACATTTCCTTCATCCAATCCATCCCTCCTTCACTCTCACTGCAACTTAAAAATAATTTATTTAACTTATAAAATAATCCATTGCCTTTTGTTCCCATTTCTGGTGAAGGGTCTTTGACCTGAAACGTTAACCTGTGCCTCTTTCCACACGTCACCTGACTCTCTGAGAAAATCGGCCATGATCACAATGAATGGCTGTGCTGGCTCGAAGGGCCGAATGGCCTCCTCCTGCACCTATTTTCTATGTTTCTATGTCTTAAGGGGTTGGACAAGCTAGATGCAGGAAGATTGTTCCCGATGTTGGCGAAGTCCAGGACAAGGGGTCACAGTTTAAGGTTAAGGGGGGAATCTTTTAGGACCGAGGTGAGAAAAACATTTTTCACACACAGAGAGTGGTGAATCTGTGGAATTCTCTGCCACAGAAGGTAGTTGAGGCCACAGTTCATTGGCTATATTTAAGAGGGAGTTAGATGTGGCCCTTGTGGCTAAAGGGATCAGGGGGTATGGAGAGAAGGCAGGTACGGGATACTGAGTTGGATGATCAGCCATGATCATATTGAATGGCGGTGCAGGCTCGAAGGGCCGAATGGCCTACTCCTGCACCTATTTTCTATGTTTCTATGTCCCACTATTCCAGCATTTTGCGTCTATCTTCAGTTTAAACCAGCATCTGCAGTTCCAGCATCTGCAGTCCGGCCTCGACCTCTCTTCCAGTTTTCACTTCCCTACTTCAATCCGTCTGAAAAATGTCACCTGCCAATGTCCTGCCTGACCCACTGAATTATTCCAGCATGTTGTGTCTTCGCAGGTGTGGAGGCTGCCATCTGGTGGCTTGTACAAGAACTGCCAACAAAAGCTGCAGGTACACAAAAATGCTGGAGAAACTCAGCGGGTGCAGCAGCATCTATGGAGCGAAGGAAATAGGCAACGTTTCGGGCCGAAACCCTTCTTCAGACTGATGGGGCTGCAGTTTGCATTTGTACAGCATCTGCTTAGTTCAAGAAGGAACTGCAGATGCTGTAAAATCGAAGGTACTCAAAAATGCTGGTGAAACTCAGCAGGTGAGGCAGCATCTATGGAGCGAAGGAAATGGGAAACGTTGCCTGGGTGATGTTTTGGGTCGAGATCCTTCTTCAGTCTGAAGAAGGATCTCGACCCGAAACGTCACCCATTCCTTCTCTCCATGGATGCTGCCTCACCTGCTGAGTTTCTCCAGCATTTTTTTTGTCTCCCTTCGATTTTTCCAGCATCTGCAGTTCTTTCTTAAACATGGACAGGACAGGTTTGGAGGGATATGGACCAAACGCTGTCAGGTGGGCAAGTGTAGCTGGGAGTTTAGAAGAATGAGGGGGGGGGGGATCTCATTGAAACTTACAGAATAATGAAAGGCTTAGATGGAATGGATGTGGAAAGGATGTTTCCACTGGTGGGATAGTCTAGGACCAGAGGTCATAGCCTCGGAATTAAAGGCCGCTCTTTTAGAAAGGAGAAACTTCTTTCGTCAGAAGGTAATTAATCTGTGGAACTCATTGCCACAGACGGCTGTGGAGGCCAAGTCAGTGGATATTTTTAAGGCAGAGATAGACAAATTCTTGAGTAGAGCGGATGTCAATAGGTTGAAACATATAAGATTGTTAAGGGTTTGGACACGCTAGAGGTAGGAAACATGTTCTCGATGTTGGGGGAGTCCAGAACCAGGGGCCAGTTTAAGAATAACGAGTAAGCCATTTAGAATGGAGACGAGGAAACACTTTTTCTCACAGAGAGTGGTGAGTCTGTGGAATTCTCTGCCTCAGAGGGCGGTGGAGGCAGGTTCTCTGGATGCTTTCAAACATAGAAACATAGAAATTAGGTGCAGTTGTAGGCCATTCGGCCCTTCGAGCCTGCACTGCCATTCAATATGATCATGGCTGATCATCCAACTCAGTATCCCGTACCTGCCTTCTCTCCATACCCTCTGATCCCCTTAGCCACAAGGGCCACATCTAACTCCCTCTTAAATATAGCCAATGAACTGGCCTCAACTACCCTCTGTGGCAGAGAGTTCCAGAGATTCACCACTCTCTGTGTGAAAAAAGTTTTTCTCATCTCGGTTTTAAAGGATTTCCCCCTTATCCTTAAGCTGTGACCCCTTGTCCTGGACTTCCCCAACATCGGGAACAATCTTCCTGCATCTAGCCTGTCCAACCCTTCAAGAGAGAGATAGATAGGGCTTTTAAAGATAGTGGAGTCAGGGGATATGGGGAGAAGGCAGGAACAGGGTACTGATTGGGGATGATCAACCATGATCACATTGAATGGAGGTGCTGGCTCGAAGGGCCGAATGGTCTACTCCTGCACCTATTGTCTATTGTTATGGGGAGAAAATGGGATTGGGAGGCAGAGATCAGCCATGATTGAATGGCGGAGTTGACTCGATGGGCTGAATCACCTAATTCTACTCCAAAAACGTGTAAACTTGTGACATGTTTGGGCAAGTTGGGCCGAAGGGCCTGTTTCCACACTGTATCACGCTAAGACACTGTAATCATTGCCAGAGACGGTGAATTGGAGCACTGGTGAGCACAAACGTGAAAATACAGGAACACATTATCTACCTGAAGTCTGAAGAAGGGTCTCGACCCGAAACGTCACCTATTTCCTTCGCTCCATAGATGCTGCTGCACCCGCTGAGTTTCTCCAGGACTTTTGTCTGCCTTCGATTTTCCAGCATCTGCAGTTCCTTCTTAAACATCTGCCTGAAGTGGCACTTTTTGCATTTATGGCGTTCAGAACTGGCCATTCACGACTCAGAAGAGAGAGTGTGTGTGTGTGTGTCTGTGTTGTGTGTTGTGTGTCTGTGTCTGTGTGTGTCTGTGTCTCTGTGTGTGTGTGTGTGTGTGTCTGTGTGTGTGTCTGTGTCTGTGTGTGTGTGTCTGTCTGTGTGAGTGTGTCTGTGTGTGTGTCTGTCTGTCTGTGTGCGTGTGCGTATCTGTGTGGGTCTGTGTGTCCGTGTCGGACAAGGTTCAGGTGTGTCCTGTCTAATACTAATTGTCAATTGGCGATCTCCACCTCCCGTGTGTAGACTCACTCGGTGAATTGGAACCTGTGAGAGGCGTGGGCTTTTCACTAGGTGGCAGTTTCAGCTCACACCAGGTCCGTAGCGAGGCAAGGGAGCTTCATTTTGTTGTTTAACCTGTGTGTCCCACCCCAACCCCCTCCTTCGCATGCCGAGTCATTTTCAAACTCGTTCGCTTTTCATTCCGGCTCGTTACCCGTTTGCAGATATAAATCATCAGCTTCAAGCGTCGACTCTGCAACAACAGGTCGGCGAACAGGTTGGTCTCACCGCATATGTACATGTAGGTGGAGGTGAGGGTGTAGAGTGTAGGGGTGGGTGTGGGGGTATAGTGTGGGGGGAATTGGAGTTAGAAGGGCGTGGGTATGAAACGTGAATGTGGGTTCTTCAGTGATGGCTGAAGGAGCAGAAGTGAGAGAAGTGTGGTAGGAGAGGGGGACAGATAGGGGAGGGGGACACAGACACACAGAGAGAGGGGAGGGGGGTCAGAAGTGGGGAAGTATTGCCGTGTAACTTTTGTAAGTTGCATTGTAACTTTAGTTTTGTGCGGGTTGCTGTGGAACTTTGTCATTGTTACTGAGACTGAAGCTGGCTGCAAACGGCATCTTTCTCGCTGAAAACAAACTCAGTCGGTCGGGTAGCATCTGTGGAGGGACTGGACAGCCGATGATCTGGGTCGAGACCCTTCTTCAGTACTGGTTTCCTCTACAGATGCTGCCTGACCCGTAGAGATCCAGCAGCACGTTGTGTTTTGCAGCTCCCAAGATATCAGCAGCTGCATTTCCTACCACTTGCTTCCTACTGGGCTAATATTTTTGGGGCTTAACCCTCTCTTTAGAAAAAATAATCAAATCTTTTCTTGTCTTTGAAAGCACTGGTTTCCTGCCTAGTAACTTATTAAAGAGCTGATCTACCTGTTCAGTCTGAAGAAGGGTCTCGACCCGAAACGTCACCCATTCCTTCGCTCCATAGATGCTGCCTGTCCCGCTGAGTTTCTCCAGCATTTTTGTCTACCTTCGATTTCTCCAGCATCTGCAGTTGTTTCTTAAACATACCTGCCCAGATACTTGTTTTCCTAATTATCAGTCCCACTTCTTATGGCTTCAATGCCTCCAATATCATGTGTAGGAAGGAACTGCAGATGCAGGTTTAAACAGAAGATAAGACTCGGAATGCTGGAGTAACTCAGCGGGACAGGCAGCATCTCTGGAGACAAGAAAAGGGTGACGTTTCGGGTCGAGACCCTTTTTCTGTCTTTTTTTTTTTTTTTGCTTCAGAGAGGTTTGTATTGCTGTATGTGCTGAACTATCTTTTGATATGGTCAACATGTCCCAGCTACACTAGTCCCACCTGCCCATCTGTGGTCCTCATCCCTCCAGACCTGTCCTATCCAGGTACATTTCTTAAACGTTGGGCTAGTCCCAGCCTCAACAACCCCCACCACCCTTTGTGTGGAAAAAGTTACCCCTCGGATTCCTATTAAATCTTTTCCACTTCACCTTAAAACTCATCTTTACTCGCAAGCCTTTCTTGACGTCCTCTGAGGGAGGGCTATATGTATGTATTTATGTATGTACTTAATCTATGAACCACTGTTGTATAACATTAGTACCTCCACCAATGTAAAGCACTTTGGTCAACGAGAGTTGTTTTTTAAATGTTCTATAGAAATAAAAGTCATTTGACTTGAAACCTATATCCTCTGGTCCTCGATTCACCTACTCTGGGCAAAGGACTGTGTGTCTACCCGATCTATTCCTCTCATGGTAAATCTTGGTTAAATTCTGTAGGGGCATTTGGTGATTGGCCCGTAAACTTGAAGTTGTTTGTTGGAACCACTCGTCTCTACCTGGGCAAGCAACGGCAAGCCTAGTGAAGCTTGGATGAACTGTGTACGATATCGGATTTAAATTTCCAATGTTATTCTAGAAGCACTTGGATGATACAACCGTTTAAACTTTGGCATGTGCTGGAATTGGGGACATTGAAAGAGGTGTAGTCAGCTTTCAGGCAGATATCATGGATTGTTAAATGCTTGTGCGAGGTGCTCACAGGGGCCACAGTTTAAGAATAAGGGGTAAGCCATTTAGAACGGAGACGAGGAAACACGTTTTCAGTCACATCAATCAGAGTGGTGAGTCTGTGGAATTCTTGCTCAGCAACAGTTGTTGGAGGCAAAATGACGTTTCCCAGTGAATAGCTGGATCGCACATTCAATTTAGAGAGCTAGATAACAAGGGGATATGGGGAGAAGGCAACAAGAACGGGGTACTGATGGGGATGAAAAGCCATAAAAAAAAAAAACACAATGTTAAAATACAAAATGGCAATCATGCTGGCTCGGGGGGCCGAATGGACCTAGTGTCTATTATTAAAGTGTCCGTGCTACCTTTAGTCAAGTCAACTTTCTCCTAGAGTTTGAGTCTGTAATTCTCTGCCTCATAGGGCGGTGGAGGCTGGTTCCCTTCAGTTGCTTTCAAGAGAGAGCTAGATAAAAGGGGATATGGGGAGAAGGCAGGAACGAGGTACTGATTGGGGATGATCAGCCATGATCACATTAAATGGCAGTGCTGGCTCGAAGGGCCGAATGGACCTATTGTCTATTGTGCTGTGTGAGGCTACCTTTAGTACCACTATCTCCTCTGTTTGTAGTTGCATGATAGGGAGGGCTTTTGCCCTTCAGTTGGAAGATTAAGGATTTTGGTTTGTCTGAGACAGAAGTTGAGTACAGAGGTGTTAGTGCTTCAAATAAACCATGAAAGTCTGAAGAAGGGTTTCGGCCCGAAACGCCGCCTATTTCCTTCGCTCCATAGATGCTGCTGCACCCGCTGAGTTTCTCCAGCATTTTTGTCTACAAATGAAGAAACTAACTTTGAGTCCAGGAATTGTTTTGTCAATGGTGTCAAGGGTGAATGGTTGCTAATGAGTGGATGAATAATTCATGTCCTGCACTCCAGCACGTGTAAAATATTGATGGTGCCTTTGTTTAACGTTGGAGACATTGAGCGTTTAGTGTTGATCGAGGGGAGTTGACTAAGATCATCCGCCCTGGAGCGGCTAGCAGGTGCCAAAGGTGTGAAGGGCCAGGTGTCGTGGGCAAGATGTCATCGGGATGATGGTGTTGGGGTAAAGATGAAAGGATACAGGGAAGAGGCAAGATGCCCGTCGGGGAATGTTGTCGACTAGCCCGAATTAGCCCCATTCAGCCCATCAAGTCTACTCTGCCATTCAGTCTTGGCTGATCAATCTCTCCCTCCTAACCCCCATTCTCCTGCCTTCTCCCCATAACCCCTGACACCCGCACTAATCAAGAATCTATAACGTATCACGAGCATCACGTATCGTTGGTATCCATCCATCACAGTGAAGGTGGTGGAGGCAGGTTCGTTTTTATCATTTAAAAATAAATTGGATAGTTATATGGACGGGAAAGGTATGGAGGGTTATGGTCTGAATGCAGGTGTATGGGACTAGGGGAGAATACGTGTTCGGCACGGATTAGAAGGGTCGAGATGGCCTGTTTCCGTGCTGTAATTGTTATATGGTTATATGGTTATGATGCTGCCAGACCTGTTAAGTTACTCCAGCACTTTTGATTTTGTAAAGGCCCTGTCCCACTTATGCAATTTTTCTTTTTCCCAGTGACTGCTGGCACCCGTCATAGTCTCAGCAGGTCTCCGAACATTTTCAACGTGTTGAAAATCCAGCGGCGACCAGAAAAAGGTACGACTCTTTGGGCGACTACTCACGACCATACAGGCGACATGTCACGGGGGTGACACCTGTTTGGTCGTGAGTAGCCGCCGAAAGAGTCGTACCTTTTTCTGGTCGCCGCTGGATTTTCAACATGTTGAAAACTTTCGGAGACCTGCTTGAGACTATGACGGGTGCCGGCAAGTCGCTGAAAAAAATCGCGTAAGTGGGACAGGCCCTTCAGGCAGCATTTGTTTCTACAAGGGGCGAGCATTGTTTAATCTAGTTGTGATTGAGAATTCCGGTAGATGTGTTAAATAATGGTGTACACGTGGCTGTAGTGTCTTGATCTTCCACCGTAGCAGTCATCGATTAGTTGCTGTATTTGAACAAAACTGAACAGCTTGGTGTGCATTTGCTCTCTTCAAAAAGATCTGGGATTATCCGTCTCATTACAGGTGGCTAAGTAATTCATTAGATTAGATCAATTCTGAGACAGAAGTTCAGGAAGTAAAAATTGCCATCGTTAAAACATTTTGAATGAAGCGAAATAAGTTGTAAAACTTAATGCAAATTATTAAGTTTTAAATGTAAGAATATGAGACCGTTTTTTTTTGGGGGGGGGGGAAATTGAGAGTTTGATTAGCAATAACTGTGGCGTTGTAGGTTGTTTAAAATTTCAGCCATTCATTCAACCATTTTCAGTTGACTTTGAAGCAAGAGAAATGAGTGAATGTTGAGGGTGAAGCCACGTTCCTGACATGGATTCAGTGCGTCTTTCAGTACATGTTATGCTGAGTTTTGAAGATTTGAAAAAATAATTCTTGTACGAAAGCAGGACCTTGCAATTAAAATAGGCCGGATGTACCAAAGGGCAGATAACTGCTGTATCTTGAGATAAGAGGGCGAGGGGGAGGGAGAGAGGGAGTTGAGCGCAAGGGCTGTAGAATACATAAAAACCAAACCAAAACTGTAGAAATGCAGTACAAGGCATAAATATTTTAATGCTTCAAAGTGTGTAGGAAGGAACTTAAACTGAAGATAGACACAAAAAGCTGGAGTAACTCAACGGGACAGGCAGCATCTCTGGATCAGGTCGAGACCGCCACCTTTTTGTGTCTAATATCATGCTACTTGTAGTGGGGAAAAATAAAATAAGGCTGAATGTTAAGTGGATTGTTATTTGGAACCAGTTAAATAGTGAAGCTTTTGGGACAGGACACGTGGGAATGGACTATTTCTACCGATTTAACCATATAACAATTACAGCACGGAAACAGGCCATCTCGGCCCTTCTAGTCCGTGCCGAACACTTATTCTCCCCTAGTCCCATCTACCTGCACTCAGACCATAACCCTCCATTCCTTTCCCGTCCATATACCTATCCAATTTATTTTTAAATGATAAAATCGAACCTGCCTCCACCACTTCCACTGGAAGCTCATTCCACACAGCTACCACTCTCTGAGTAAAGAAGTTCCCCCTCATGTTACCCCTAAACTTTTGTCCCTTAATTCTCAAATCATGTCCTCTTGTTTGAATCTTCCCTACTCTCAATGGAAAAAGATTTAACTGTGCAATATTGAGGAGAGGCAGGAGACTAACGTCACGGGATCCAGGACAAGCGAGCAATTGAAATGTTCTTAGCTGTTGAGTGGCTGTGTTGATAGTGGAATGCAATACCAAAGTTGGGGGGTTGAAAAGATAATGACAACAATTAAGAGATTAGAAAAGTGGTTAACGAAGAAGGCACCAAGAGTTTTGTGTGTGGGACAACTTTGTGGAATGGTGTTCTGCTCGACTTGTGGATCAACACACCACCGGGATTTCCCCATGACTTTGTCATTCTTGAATGTTAGAGTATAATTGTGCTGGTGACAAATTTCACCTGGATTTAAAAAAATAATAAGCTGATAAATAATAAGAGTGGTGAATCTGTGGAATTCTCTGCCACGGAAGGCAGTTGAGGCCACAGTTCATTGGCTATATTTAAGAGGGAGTTAGATGTGGCCCTTGTGGCTAAAGGGATCAGGGGGTTTGGAGAGAAGGCAGGTACAGGATACTGAGTTGGATGATCAGCCATGATCATATTGAATGGCGGTGCAGGCTCGAAGGGCCGAATGGCCTACTCCTGCACTTATTTTCTATGTTTCTATGATATTTCAGTCAGATCCCTGAACCTTTAATTAACTCTCAGGTACACAAAATTGCTGGAGAAACTCAGCGGGTGCAGCAGCATCTATGGAGCGAAGGAAAAATCTTTAATTAACTTTAGTTTATTTTAGAGATACAGCGCGGAAATAGGCCCTTCGGCCCACCGAGTCCGTGCCGACCGACAATCCCCCGCACATTAACACTATCCTACACGCACTAGGGACAAATTACGCCTATACCAAGCCAATTAACCTACAAACCTGTATGTCTTTGGTGTGTGGTAAGAATCCGGGGATCTCGGAGAAAACCCAGGCGGATATAGGGAGAACGTACAAACTCCGTACAGACGGCACCCGTGGTCGGGATCGAACCAGGGCCTCTGGCGCTGTAAGGCAGCAACTCTACCGCTGTGCCATATTGGAAACATTTGAGGCATTATACCCATTGTAATCATGTATTGTCTTTCTGCTGACTGGTTAGCACGCAACAAAAGCTTTACACCGCACCTCGGTACACGTGACAATAAACTGGACTGAACATTAAATGGAATATAACATTAAATTGTTTTAATATGCAAAATATGTGGAAATATGCAAATAGTAGAGCAACCATTTCCTGTTCGGATTCGGAGCCACCGAACCACCAATAACAAATGCTTTAATGGCTTTGCATCTGAAAACGCCTTCAGTCTCTGGTTGTTTTCCTTTGTACTCCTACATTCCCCATTAATCTCCAATGCATCCAGCACACCCACACACACACACACACACACTGCTCTCAATCTGTTTGGTGTGCCATGTTCTATACTTAACCCTTGGCCAACACCATGCAAATTCACCAGGCTGAACACATTTGATCATCAGTTCATCGAACGCCCACCTGACTGTAGATGTCGAAATGGGACTAATCTTGGGATTAAACATCGGTCTTTCAAGGTGTCATTTGAACTTTGTGTTTCAATATTTTTGCCAGGCCTAAAGTTTCTTTGCAAAGGAGGATACACACAGCTGCTGCATTCAGTGAAACTTTCGACTCCTCTTGTACTGGTGATTGTGCCCTTATCTCCAATTGAGTTGTTACTGATAGATGTCCCGTGATCATTGTAACAAAGATCCAGCTGCTGCATCAGTGACTGTTCCTCATCAACAGTCTTGCCGCTTGCTCCATGATATAAATTCCACCTGCCGCTCCGGATAATTCAGCAGACCGTGGCCCAGAGTAGATACTTGATAATTAGTGTTTAAGAAGGAACTGCAGATGCTAGAAAATCTAAGGTAGACAAAAATGCTGGAGTAACTCAGCGGGTGCTGCAGCATCTATGGAGCGAGGGGAAATAGGCAACGTTTTGGGCCGAAACCCTTCATCAGACTGATGGAGGGTCTGATAATTAGTAGTGGTTAAGTGGAGAATCCCGCAGAGCTGCTGCCTTGTGGGTCTGTCCCACTTAGGCAATTTTTTATTTTTTATTTCTTTTAGGCGACTACAGGCGACTAGGCTGTTGCCGGGGTGTCGCCTGTATGGTGGTGAATTCTCTCCTCAGTCGCTCAAAGAATCGTAGCGTTTTTCTGGACGCCGCTGGATTTTGCAATGTTCAACACTGTTCGGCAACAGTGGCTTGACGCCAACGAGCGCAGCTTGACTTCTCCTGACGTAGGCGCTGTCGTGGGGTGTTGACTTTGGTGAATTCCATTGGCAACTACCGACGACAGGTACCGGTGACTGAATTGTCTTGAGTTGTTGCCGACGGGGTCGTTGCTTGTCATCGCCAGTCGCGGGTAGGCGTGGGTTGTCGTAGGTGAACGCCCTAATGAGTTGCTGGTTGCCGACCGACGGGGCCACGGGCGAGGCGCTGCTGCTGCTGCACTCCATGGGCTGCACTACGTCGGGACGGGTGAGGCGGGGCCGGACGCGGCGCTCCGACCTGACAGTCCCCTCGACCCGAGTAGTGGCGGTCAAATACGGGACAGGGGCGGTCCCGTATGGGATAAACCCATTTAGCCCAATATACGGGATGTCCCGGCTAATGCGGGATAGTTGGCAACCCTAGTGGTGACATGAAGCCACAGGATGATGTATGGGACAGCTGACCAAAGAGCTCGGTCAATGAAAGGTTTTGAGAAATGACTTGGAGGACAGAGACATTTTGGGAACAATCCCAGAGTGTTAGAACTCAAGTAGAAAACTCGACACCGATGGAAATGAGATTTTATCCCAAATTAGAGAACGCTAATTTTACCTGTGGTCATAATCTTTCTTACATCTCTCCCCCCCTTCACCATTGGTACAATGACATTTCCAATTGAATCCACCCAAGCCATTTCAGCATCCAGGAATTCCTGAACCCTTTACCCTTGTATATTTTCCTGTGTTTAATGGGATTTTTAATACTTGTGGCCACACTAGGTGAAGGCAAGGACACTGATGATGAATCCTCATCAATTGGGGAATTTGTGGCCTTGAAGGTTTGCCTGCAAATGGCAGGGGTCAGGAAGGGGTAAGCACATGAGGAAACCTTGTAGATGAAAGCATTGAGTGGTTTTGTCTTTGTGGTTTGCAGTTAAAGATCCCATCCTAGCTTGTATTACTTTTATTTGTGTTATTATTGCCTCTACCTAATTGCCCCATGAAGCTGGGGCTGAGGCATCTTCTTGAACCAAAGCAGTCCTTTGAAGATACTTCCTCCCTCCCCCTCAAAGCTTTTGTTGCGTGCTATCAGTCAACAGGATTACAGTCAATGCATTTGCAGTGTGCAGCAGATACATGATAAGGGAATGACATTTAGTGCAAGGTAAAGCCAGTAAAGTCCGATCAAGGAAGTCCGAGGGTCATCAAAGAGGAAGAGCACTCCCTCATCACGGAAGACAATCTCCAGCACTTCTGGGCAGCAACAGCTCTATCCTGTTGTTGTTGTCTCCAGGTATTCTGTTTCTTCAATGGCCCCAGTCACCAATTTGATGTTTTTTTATTTCCCCCCAGGTTAGTTACTGGGTGCGACCAATTGTAGCTGGGTGCTTGAATTGGCAGCTTGATTGTATCGCTGACACTTTAATAGTCGGCCGTTCTGCATAAACTACAGATATTATCTCGGGGGCTTGCCTTTGGTGCTAGCATTGCAGTCTTGAGTGGCTTGTGTGGAGTTGGGTTTCAAACGGGTAATGCAGATCCAATCTCACAATCCACGTAGAGAGGAAAAAACAGGAGCTCTTAATATGCAAATACTTTTCGAGTAACTTGGCTTTCACTGTACACAGAGGTATTGGGTTTCATAAGCCTTTCTGCTCCATGCCACCTCCGACCTCCCGCTGAAGTTGGATTCTGATGTTGCCACATTCTGCTGTTCCTGAATGGTGGAGAAATTCAGTGGGTGAGGCAGCATCTAAGGAGCGAAGGAATAGGTGACGTTTTGGGTCGAGACCCTTCTTCAGACTGAAGGGGGGGGGGGAATGGAGTAAGTGGACCCTGAAGCAGCAATTGGGTGAAGTGTAAAGACTCTGGTCGGGGGAAAAAGAGACAAGTGGATGGAAAGGTTCATCGTATTTTAGTTAATTACATGCAGCAACCAGGTTGGGAAAAGAATTCCTGAGCTGAATATTGAGTAAGCCAATCTGAGATGGCATATAAATGGTGGGTTAGGATAGCAGAACTACACCTGATATTTGAAATGCCATTCAGTATGTTTAGTGTGAAGAAGGGTCTCGACCCGAAATGTCACAGAGTTGAGAGTGTGTGGAATTCTCTGCCTCAGAGGGTGGTGGAGGCTGGCTCACTGGATGCTTTCAAGAGAGAGCTGGATAGGGCTCTTAAAAATAGCGGAGTCAGGGGATACGGGGTACTGATTGGGGATGATCGGCCATGATCACATTGAATGGCGGTGCTGGCTCGAAGGGCCGAATGACCTACTGCGTCTATTGTCTCCTATTTCCTTCGCTCCATAGATGCTGCCTCACCCGCTGAGTTTCTCCAGCATGTTTGTCCACCTTCAGTATGTTTATTGTTTGTTTGGGAGTTTGCCTTTTACTACGTTGCCTTTTGAACATGCAATTAAGGCGCTGCCCATAAGCCGCAAGATCACAGAAAGCAGTGTAACAACCCGCAAACCTGTGATGTGAATAATTGGTCTATTTCAGGTCATAAATCTTTTCAGATCTTGATCGCGTTGTTTGGTTAAAATATTTCAACTGATAAGATTTAGCCTTGTCTTGATAGCAACCGTGGTACGAGGCTGGAATATTGGGTAGACTTCTGTTGCACAAGAAGAACAAGTTGTTTTTTTTAATTTGGTGGAACATCCGTGTTTGATGACACGCCCAGCATTAATTTCCCTTCCTCATTGGATGTGAACAAGTGGTGGTAGCTGCCACTTTAAACTGCTTCAGTCCTTGTGATGAAGGTGCCCCAACTGTGCACTAAGGCAGAGGATTCAGCAGTAGGGGGTGGCCAATCCCTATATGCACGTTGAAGGTGTGGGTGATCTTGTAATCTGCTGCTTGTAATTCCCTAGGCAGTAATCAGTAGGGATAAGGTAAGAACTATTTTTGCATTTTTTAATTTTTAATTGTTAATTATTGGTCTTTTTAAGTATTTATTGCTCTCAGGTAGTGTCCACATTGTATTTTCTGTCTGTGTTCATTTTGAATGTGTGGATTTGTTGGTTGGGGGCTTCTGGACATCTGAATTTCCCTGAGGGGATCAATAAAGTATTTATTTATTATTATTATTATTGCTGGTTTGTTTGTTTTTTTTTGCACTTTGGTGTTTGTTCTCCGTGATACACTAAGAGTCGCGGTGAATTGGTTCAAAATGGAGGAATGCGTAGCAATCAAGCAGTCATGGGCCAGACAGCACGAAAACCATCCCTGCTTCCACACGCCCACCAAGATGCTCCATCTACACCAGTCCCACCTGCCCACATTTGGCCCCTTATCCCTCTAAACCTGTCCTATCCATGTACCTGTCCAGGTGTCTTTTAAATGTTGTTGTAGTTTCTGCCTCCTCTGGCAGCTCATCCCATACGCCTGCTACCCTTCACCATGGATGATGAGTTTCATTCAAGTATTGCATTCACCTGGTGAATCGTTCGCTCGTGTGTCGGACGACGTTCTGCCATCGCTTTGCCACAGCCAGCGCCACGTCTGTGCCTCTGCGGAGATCGTCCGCACTGTGCGTGCCTCTCCGCCGCGAGTCAGTAGGCGGGCTGTTGTCTGTACTTCTCCACAGTCGCACTAGTCACAGAGTCTGAGAAACCACACAACAGATGGCACCTGGACACCACCTGCCTTATACTATCTGGATAGCTCCTAAACAGCCTGCGCACTGGAGTGGGACGTTGCGGACTCAAAGCTGAAGAACCTTTTGGTGAATAAGGTGGCGAGTCGTTTTCAATGGAGTGTCCTTACTCTTGGTATTTATTTAGCTGGTTCATTGAAGTTTTCTGGTCATTCGTGGTCTTTCTGGTGTCAATGATATCTGTGGCATACGTGTTACGTTGCACATCAGCAAACATCTTTACCGACCCTCTTTAATCAGACTTCACTGGACTTTATCCTGCACTAAATATTATTTACTTTATCCTGTATCTGTGCACTGGGATAGGGTTGGCAACTGTCCCATATTAGTCGGGACAGCCCATAGATTGGGCTAAATTGGTTTGTCTTGAACGAGACCCCATTGTCCCTTATTTGACCGCTACTACTCGGGTCGGAGCGCCGCGTCCGGCCTCGCCTCACCCGTCCCGACATAGTGCAGCCCGTGGAGTGCAGCAGCAGCAAGCGCCTCGCCCGTGGCCCTGTAGGTCGGCAGCCCAGGCAGCTGTCCGACCATCGGACCTTCGCTTACTGCTGACACCACCACCACCACCACCCCCTCCTCCTCATGGCCGATCACCGGTTCATGAGTTGGATGGGGTGCTGGACATTGCGCACGGCCTGGGCCAAAACTCCTCAGCTGGCCCGCCGGCTGGGCTTTGTGTGCAGTCCAGCACCCGGGCCAACTCATCGTTCACCCAGCCACGGTTGATCCGGTCAATGAATTGCCGTCGGGAATTTGTCCCTTATTTTTACCTTCCGTCCCTTACTTGTGAGTGAGAAAGTTGGCAACCCTAAACTGGGGACAGCTTGATTGTAATCGTGTTTAGTTTTTCTGCTGACTGCATAGCACTCAACCAAAAAAAGCTCTTTGCTGTACCTTGGTGCATATGACAATAAACTAAACATCTGCCTGTGAAACGTTCCCCTTTGCCTGTTTATCCACCTAAAACTCACCAGGTGTAGCAGGAAGGAACTGCAGGTGCTGGTTTACACTGACGATAGACACAAAATGCTGGAGTAACTCACCGGGACAGGCAGCATCTCTGGAGAGAAGGAATGGGTGATGTTTTGGTGATGGGAGTCTGAAGAAGGGTCGGGACCCAAAATGTCACCCATTCCTTCTCTCCCGAGATGCCGCCTGTCCTGCTGAGTTGCTTCATCATTTTGTGGCCACCTTTGGTATAACTCACCAGGCTTTGTCCTGCCCTGCTTCCTTGCCAGCTTTTTCTTTTCTCTATCTCTTTCTCCCCCCCCCCCCCCGTCCTGACCCAAAACACCATCCATGCCGTCTTGAGATGCTGCCTGACCTGCTGAGTCTTTTTATTTTAACGAAAAGTGTGTTCAATGGAGCTTTTATTGTCACAGGCGCAGTGAAATTATTTTCTTACAACCAGTTTGAGTACGATCTTCAAAGAGAGCGGATTTTACTTTGGGTGGGCGGAGAAACTATTAAACATGGGACAAAGGCTACTGAGGACAATAAAGGGATGAAAACTGAGAACTCTCTGCTTCAGTATTTGGTGTGACCAAGTCATTTGGTCCGCCGGGTAAAACTCATTGGCGGCAGCTTGCTGTGGCGGCATTCAATGTTTGAGAGCAGGTATCAGACCTTGGTTTCTGCATGCGTTTCCCACCTGCTAAATGTTCTTTTGTCCGCTGTTCAAGCAGGCAGCGATGCTCCCGGTTCAAATCCCCAGCAACGGCTAAAGGGGGGGGAAGGGGATTTTTTTGTGGAGGAGCAGGTGAAACCAAAGATTTAGGTGAAACTAAGAATAGTCACGAGTACAGTGGGCAGACCTCCCCATTCATCGCTTCTTGGCAGAAGTCGATGTTGTGTTTAAGTTGTTGGGATACGATTAACAATGTTTTTCATTTTGAAGCTCGGCTTAATTAGCTTCTGCAGCATACCTGACAGCTTAGCAACTTTGTTGTACGAATTTTAAAAATATGTCGGCATCAATGGCACCATGACAACTGCAGTGTTGTGAAATCGGCTTGTTATAGAAACATAGATGCAGGAGGAGGCCATTCAGCCCTTCGAGCCAGCACCGCCATTCATTGTGATCATGGCTGATCGTCCCCTATCAGTAACCCGTGCCTGCCTTCTCCCCATATCCCTTGACCAGACTAGCCCCTGGAGCTCTATCTAACTCTCTCTTAAATCCACCCAGTGACTTGGCCTCCACTGCCCTCTGTGGCAGGGAATTCCATAAATTCACACCTCTCTGGGTGAAAAAGTTTTTTCTCACCTCAGTCCTAAACAATCTCCCCTTTATTCTATTGTTGTGTCAATCCCACCGATTAGACTTCCCTTGGTCGGGTGTAAGGAGTGCTTGCCTCTGAGAGGTTGGTGATCACTGATCAGTACTGCATTATAACCCAGGGGAGTGTTTGTCAACAGGTTTTTAGACTGAAGGTAGACAAAAATGCTGGAGAAACTCAGCGGGTGCAGCAGCATCTATGGAGCGAAGGAAATGGGCAACGTTTTGGGCTTATGGATTAGGAACTGCTCCTTTGCACCTCATTGTTCTCCAAAAACAAACAATATTTATTCATGGCCACAAAGCTGCAGTAACTCAGCGGGTCAGGCAGCATCTCTGGAGAGAAGAAAGGAGTGACGTTTTGGGTCGAGACCCTTCTTCAGACCTATACTTCTACTGCATTTATTCATATTAGAAATATAGAAAATAGGTGCAGGAGTAGGCCATTCGGCCCTTCGAGCCAGCACTGCCATTCAATATGATCATGGCTGATCATCCAACTCAGTATCCCGTACCTGCCTTCTCTCCATACCCTGTGATCCCTTCAGCCACAAGGGCCACATCTAACTCCCATTGAGTTAGCTCAACTAATGAGTGAGTGAGTCAACTAATATTGAGTGGGAAGGAACTACAGATGGTGGTTTATACCAAAGATGGACACAAAATGTTGGAGTAAGGTAGTAGGTCATGCAGCATCTCCAGAGACAAATACTGTGGATGACGGGACGGAGCCCGTCTTCAGACATTCTGAAGGAGGGTTCCGACCCGATACATCCCGTATTCTTTTTCTCCAGAGATGCTGCCTGACCTACTGAGTTATCCCTGCACTTTGTGTCTGCCTATTTATTCGTGTTGTTTCCTGTTGGCAAATCCTCAATTCAAGGTGGTACAGTACCCACCTCCCACACAATTCATTGTACTTTGTCTAATGATCTGTGGCATTTCACTGAATGCTTTCTGAAAGTTCAAGTACATGGCACTCAACTGGTTCACTCCTACCGATTCCACGTATTATAACTCTCTTTTAATAAAAATGTGGAGATTTGTCAAATGAGATTAAATGCTGGAGGGGATTTTCACCGATTGTGTGAGCTTGAATTAGTGCCACTATGCCAGAATTTGCCCTCTTATTTTCATCCGAACAGCTTGGGTTGGCATGTCTTGCTGGAGGCTTTGTCATCCTAGCTGAAGGGTTTTTTGTTGTTTTTTTTTTTTTTACCTCATCATTGACTTTAACATACAACTTTTTGTTAGATGTCTGCGGGATTTTTTTCTCGATTTACCTTCATCAGGGTAGATGAATATGATTCTTTAATCGCCAGGCAACTAATGTATTTGGGAGCCATAGAAACATAGAAATTAGGTGCAGGAGTAGGCCATTCGGCCCTTCGAGCCTGCACCGCCATTCAATATGATCATGGCTGATCATCCAACTCAGTATCCCGTACCTGCCTTCTCTCCATACCCCCTGATCCCTTTAGCCACAAGGGCCACATCTAACTCCCTCTTAAATATAGCCAATGAACTGGCCTCGACTATCCTCTGTGGCAGAGAGTTCCAGAGATTCACCACTCTCTGTGTGAAAAAAAAGTTCTTCTCATCTCGGTTTTAAAGGATTTCCCCCTTATCCTTAAGCTGTGACCCCTTGTCCTGGACTTCCCTAACATCGGGAACAATCTTCCTGCATCTAGCCTGTCCAACCCCTTAAGAATTTTGTAAGTAAATTGCGGGTTGGCAAATCCTTCGGGTTAAGGAGAGCCTTGGCTTGGTTTACGATCCTCGGCATTCAGCCATCACCGTGCGGTTTTCTGTGCAGAGGGTGGGAAGGCCTCGGTTGGAACCCTGCTGGATTTTGCCTCGGGCCTACCTTGACTGTCGCCAAGGAGGCCGTGGGTGTCCCGCGTCCCCTGCCCCATATCGGGCTGCCAGCCCGCTGCTGACGTCTGTGTGTAGGCTGAGGAACAGCTGAGTGAATGAATGCCCCCCCCCCTGTAAAACGCCAGAGCCAGAGCCCTTACTAAAGCTGACAGACTGACCTTAAATGTGCAGCAGATGGGTTGACAACATTTCTAGAACAACTGGGGGTCGTTATCAACATCGGGGAAAACCAACAAGAGATTTTCACTGTACCTCATTACACATGGCAATAAACTGACGCAGCAGTACAGTTGCTGCCTTACAGCGAATGCAGCACCAGAGACCTGGGTTCGATCCCGACTGCGGGTGCTGTCTGTACGGAGTTTGTACGTTCTCCCCGCAACCTGCGTTGGTTTTCTCCCAGATCTTCAGTTTCCTCCCACACTCCAAAGACGTCTAGGTTTGTAGGTTAATTGGCTTGGTAAATGTAAAAATTGCCCCTTGTGTGTGCAGGGATTGCTGGTCGGCACGGACCTGGTGAGCCGAAGGGCCTGTTTCCGCGCAGTATTTCTGAACTGTTTTTGTAACAAGTTTTCTCGCAAATTCCACTTGCCTCGTCAAATAACAGTCACTGCCATCTTCCGGGAGTGTGACTGAATCTTCACCATTTACTGTTTTTTTTTTCTCATGCTTTGGGTGTTGCTGCGGGAGGTACAAGGGAAATGTTATCTTGGCACAGTGGTACATCAGTTATCTTTGATGAGTCTGAACTCTCTCATCCAAGGCACCCAGCAGTTACTGTGCATGATAGTGGCCATGCCTTGAAGCTATTGCAGCTCCTGGAAAAAAAACTAGATGGAGAATGCTTAAATAATTCAGCAAGTCAAACAGCATGAGTATAGGCAAAGCTGACATTTCGAGTCGGGACTCTGCATCAGGACCAGACCTGTTGAATTCTTCCAATGTTGAAGATGCCAGCATTCACAGCCTCTTATCTAAACAGGAGCAGTTACCAGATTAGTATTTTCTCTGTGAGGGAGCTGACAGCATGCAACAAAGCTGTTGGGTTGAAGTATGTTTGAAAATGTTACTGAAGGTCTCCCACTCAACCCTCCCCCATCTCCAGATGCAGAAAAAATCCCAAATTCTGCTAACGGCGTGAATCTTTTCCAGCCAACATTTTCTGTACTGCTGAAAACTGTGAAGTACTGAGTGATTTATTTTGTGCTTTCGAGGATGCTGAATTATTGGTGCTTTAGAATATCTGGCTCTGATCTTGCCAAATGTGAATATTTTCCAGCAATACAAGAGGCCATTTGGCACAAAGATAATCTAACAATCTCTTCCGATCCAAGTGTATCTAGAGGGTCCAGGTACAAATTTTCATCCTCAATTTTGCCCAAGAGCCATTCATTTCTGTGTTTCTTCTTGTTAAATGACTTGATATTCTGTTAGCCTTGTGTAAGGAGTAAATGATGCTTTGTTATACTTATTGCTGTTCATTCAATTAACTAAATTCCCATTCCTTTATGATTTAAAATGTTAAAGAAATCTGGGCTCTGGCATTTCATTTTTCCAATGTATTTTGATCTGAAGGTGGTAACATTGAGGTAAAAGCTTATGCTACGAGTCTTTTAATATTATTTTGATGAAATGAGTCCCACCTGCCTGCATTTGGTTCATATCCCTCCAAACTTGTTTTATCTATATACCTGTCAAATTGTTTCTTAAATATTGGGATAGCCCCTGCCTCAACTGCCTCCTCTGGCAACTTGTTCCATACACCCACCACCCTTTGTGTGAAAAGGTTACCTGTCGGATTCCTATTTAATCTTTTCCTCGTAAGACAATTGCAATTTTCCCTGTAAATTCCCAGGGGCGACAGATAGCACAATGGGCTAAGAGTTCGGCTGGCAACCGGAAGGTAGCCGGTTCAAATCCCGCTTGGAGTGCATACTGTCGTTGTGTCCTTGGGCAAGACACCTCATCCACCTTTGCCTGTAATGGAATGTAATTACGGCGGCAGGCGCGGGCACACCGCGACGCCCTGTGTCTCCCTTTCAAGGGAGATGCTAAAAATACATTTCGTTGTCTCTGTACTGTACACTGACAATGACAATAAATTGAATCATTTCATTTTACGGCGGCAGGCGCGGGCACACCGCGACGCCCTGTGTCTCCCTTTCAAGGGAGATGCTAAAAATGCATTTCGTTGTCTCTGTACTGTACACTGACAATGACAATAAATTGAATCATTTCATTTTTTCATTTCATTTCATTTCAATTTGAGAGGGAGAAGATTAAATCGGCAGCACGGTGGCGCAGCGGTAGAGTTACTGTCTTGCAGCGCCGGAGACCTGGGTTCGATCCTGACTACGGGTGCTGTCTGCACGGAGTTTGCACGTTCACCCCGTGACCATATGGGTTTTCTCCAATCTTTGGTTTCCTCCTACACTCCAAATATGTACAGGTTTGTGCATTAATTGGCTTGGTATAACGTGCAAATTGTTCCCAGTTTGTGTGGGATAGTGTTAATGTGTGTGGATCGCGGGTCAGTGGGCCAACGGGCCTGTTTCTGCACTGTATCTCTAAACTAAACTAAATTGGATAGCCCTCTCCTCTGACATCAGTCTGAAGAACGGTCTCGACCCGAAACTGCACCCATTCCTTCTCTCCAGGGATGCTGCCTGTCCCGCTGAGTTACTCCAGCATTTTGTGTCTATCTTGTAAGTGGTTTGTCCCTTTGAGGCAGTATCCAGGCAAAATATATCATATTTGATGTTGTTTTGCTATATTTAGGAGGGAGTTAGATGTGGCCCTTGTGGCTAAAGGGATCAGGGGGTATGGAGAGAAGGCAGGTACGGGATACTGAGTTGGATGATCAGCCATGATCATATTGTATGGTGGCGGGCGGTGCTGGCTCGAAGGGCCGAATGGCCTACTCCTGCACCTATTTTCTATGTTTTATGGTGAAACATGCATCTTTTGAATGTTAATTCCTATTTAAGATTAAACTAAACTGGATATGTCCGTATTCCCGATGAGTAAATGTGACTACAGAGGCATGAGAGGGCATCTGGCGAAAGTTGATTGTAAAGGGACCCTTGCAGGGAGGTCAAGTGGAATGGGGGGCGCGCCAGAGAGCCCTGGGCCTAGCGCCGCCATGGCAACCCCAGGCAACTGCCCACAGCCAATCGGCATTGTCGTTGCAGCCCAGCGCTGGACCAAGGCAAAATGGCGGAGCATCAGATGGGAGCCAAGCTTTGACTGGACACTTGCTCCCAAAGCAGCAGGGAGGATACTCTCCCCAAATAAGGTGAATAATGACCTGGTATTATTGTGGGAAGTCGCCATTAAAATTCCAAAGTGACAAGAGTCCTACTTTGGGAATGTTTTGGGATATTGCTGACCGGGGGGAACAAATTAAAAAAATAAAATACAAATGGGCCAGAGCAAATCACGAGAAACAAAACAAAATATACCAGGTGGTCAATAGCATAAATGCAGCATTCGTAACAGATAGTGAAGACTTAACAATCTGTGGCAAGAATATCCCTTTTTGTGGTGACAAGAGGCTGCAGATGCAGGAATCTGTGTCGGTTCTGATGCAGTGTCCTAACGGAAATGTCAGGTTTGGCCTCCACAAATGCTGCTTCAAGCTCTGGGTTCTTCCAATGTTGTTTCTTCTGTTCCTTTTCAGGTATGTGTTGCAGTTCAATAATAGCAGTGTCTAGCAACTGATGGCTTCAAACTGACTAAGCAGCTGAACACAGTGTATCTTATGGTGGCAAATAAGGAAACAATCGTAATTTGTAGCTCTTGTTTTAAACCCGTTATTGTCAGAAAGAATGGAAACAGGCCCTTCGGCCCAATTCATCCATACCAACCAAGCTGCATTCCAGAGGTAGTCCCACTTGCCCATATTTGCAACAACCGTGAACCCTCTCGAGCTTAAAATCTGAAAGAAACACAAAGTGCTCGACAAACTCAGCAGCTGAGAGAGAACAATTGCAGCGTGTACCGATTAATACATGAGAACAAAGTTACTCTTTTAGTGAGGGGGAGGGGGTCGAGGGAAAGAAGATGAAACAAGATGAATCTGAGTATACATAATAACAATTTAGTGGCAGATGTAGAAATTGTAACTTTTTTTCGCCTAAGTTTCCAAATTTACTGGCAAATCTGGAAACAGCTATCAATATTCTTTGCATTTAAGCAAATTTTGCTGAACTATTTAAATCGGAAAAAGTAAGGCACTGATTGCTCTAATAAAAGTGGCACAGAATTTATGGGCCCTTGTTGTGCAGTCACATCAATGGTTTTATTTGAGATGATACGATTTTTTGTGTGCGTGGCTTGATGCCACAATCGGGAGTCCACGTGTTTAGTTTCGAAATACAACGTGGAAACAGGCCCTTCAGCCTACCAAATCTGCACCGACCAGTGGTCCCCGCACATTAACACTATCCTACACACACACACACTAGGGACAACTAGAATCTGAAGAAGGTTTCGGCCCGAAACGTTGCCTATTTCCTTCGCTCCATAGATGCTGCTGCACCCACTGAGTTTCTCCAGCATTTTTGTGTACCAGGGACAATTTACACTTGAACCAAGTATACAAACCCAAGCCAATTAACCTACAAACCCGTACGTCTTTGGAGTGTGGGAGGAAACCAAAGACCTCGGAGGAAACCCACGCGGTCACGGGGAGAACGTGCAAACTCCGTACAGACAGAATCTGTAGTCTGGATCGAGCGCGGGTCTCTGGCGCTGTAAGGCAGCAACTCTGCCACTGCGCCAACGTGCCGCCCATGTTGTGCCATTGGACACCAAAAGCAACCCCTAAAAGATACTTAAAGGCAACCACTTCCAGTGTAACCAGCATTGGAGTGTTTGAGCAATCCAATGTTGAAAGCAAAGCTCTCCATCTAGTGTCAAAATATTACCAGATGCGGAAATTTGACATGAACAAACTGGTTCAGCTAGAAGCTTGGTGGAAGTGGCATGTAATTATTGTAAGTGAATATTGGTGAGTATTATTGTATTTTCGGGCAGGAGTAATTGTATAAATGTCTTAATTGAATTTGGGCTAGTGAGAAGTAGATTAGCACGTAAGCTTATCCGGTACTATTTTGCTTTTGACCTCTGCATGTCCTTAGTGAATTGTGGTTTCACGTTTCCAGTACCATTTGAAGTTTGAACATTGATTTTCTCGTGCTTACTCCTCAACAGGGCTTTGAATTCAATTTGTCTAATATCTTGGAGCCTAATCTAACCCTGGCACATCTCATCATCTGATTATTCAACTTGGCCTTGTTGTGCACGAGATGAAAGCCTAAAAGTCCCTCTCTTTTCCCTCTCTTGGGTACTATCTGGTGTAAATTGGGAAATGTTTGGGTTAATAGTTCTGTGACCAACACAAAACTAGATGGGATTGAGTACAGTGGAAGATGTAAAGGGGATTCAAGGAGATTATTATATAATATGAAAAAATATATAAAATGAAGGAAAATGAAGTAATTCGCTTTACACTTCGAACATTGAATAGCACACAATGTCCGTGCCAAACACTAAGTCAGGAATATCACTTGTCTTCCAGCACATAAAACATATCCCTCCATTCCCTGCATATCCATATGTCCATCCAAAAGTCTCTTAAATGCCACTAACATATCTGCTTCAGCTATCACCCATGCAACGTATTCCAGGTACTATAAAATAATAAATTAATAATAACGTGCCCCATTTCTCTTAACTTTGCCCCTCTCACCTTAAAGGTATGTCTCTGGTATATTTTTTTTGGAAGGATTCTGACCAAGTTCCCTATCTATGTCCCTCTTGATCATGTAACCTTATTTCAGGCCTCCCCCACCTTTCCCTGTCGCTAATGGCCCCCCTAATCCAGGCACGTGCTGGTAAATACACAAAGCAGAAACATCTGAATTTCTTTTGAATGAAAGAATGTGTAATGTTCAAAGAGAATGAGGGACACTTGTACAAAAATACAGTACAGTTACAGAGAGATGTGGAAGACAAATGCGATGATCACACAGGAGTAAGTTTTATTGCAACTGTACAGGCCCTTGAGACTACACAGTATTTGTGGACTATTTTTGCAGAAGCACAAATGTACAGAGGGATGGTTCAAGACAATAGACAAAAGTTGCAGGAGTAGGCCATTCAGCCCTTCGAGCCAGCACCGCTATACACTGTGATCATGGCTGATCATCCACAATCAGTACCCTGTTCCTCTCTTCTCCCCATATCCCTTGACTGTGCTATCTTTTAGAGCTCTATCTAACTCTCTCTTGAAAGCATCCAGATAATTGGCCTCCACTGCCTTCTGAGGCAGAGAATTCCACAAATTCACAACACTCTGGGTGGAAAATGTATTTTCTCCTCTCTGTTCTAAATGGCCAACCCCTTATTCTTAAACAGTGGCCCCTGGTTCTGGACTCCCCCAACATCGGGAACATGTTTCCTGCCTCTAGCGTGTCCAATCCCTTAATCTTATATGTTTCAATAAGATACCCCTCTCATCCTTCTAAATTCCAGTGTATACAAGCCCAGTCACTCCATACTTTCAACATATGACAGTCCCGCCATCTCTGGGAATGCCTGAGATATGACAGCCTTCTGTATAAGGAGGGAGTGAGTAGACAAAGACTAGAAGGGATATCACTGAAACTTAATTCCAGGGCTTGGCAGCTTGCTTGCAGGGATGATATTCTCTTTTATTCAGGTGTATTAAACTGGGACGTGTTGACACTTGAAGTGAGAAGTTGCTTCGCTCAGGATGGTGACTGTTTGGAATCTTTACCTTGGCGACTCAGTCAAAAAGTTCATTTCAAAACGGAGATGGATAGATTTGTGATTATGACTGTAATCATGGGGAATGGAGATGACAGTGGAAAATGACCTATTCCTGCATTGTCTTTTACCTGGCGATCAGACCCTTGCATAGTTTAACTGTCTGGCCTGGTCACCTAACTTGGGTTTTTTCCAAGTGGGTCATCTGTAGAAATGTCTGATTCTTTAAATTCAAAGACTGATCTGTTAAAAGGAAAATCGTGTTGTGTAAAATGTTATTGTGTACACCTACAACTTGTACTGACACATTGGTGTGGAACAATGGGATTAAAGTCCATTTTGTTGTTTTAATGAAAGTCTTTAAAAACAAAAACAAAACACTAATACTGAATATTCTCACACAGACTATATTGACCTGTGTTGGGAACTATTCTCTCAATGCCTTGAGATTGAATGACTAAGAAAGAACTGCAGATGCTGGTTTAAATCAGGTGCTGCAGATGCTGGATGATCAGCCATGATCATATTGAATGGCGGTGCAGGCTCGAAGGGCCGAATGGCCTACTCCTGCACCTATTTTCTATGTTCCTATGTTAAATCGATGGTAGACACAAAATGGTGGAGTAAATCAGCAGGTGAGGCAGCATGTCTGGAGAGAAGGAATGGGTGACGTTTCGAGTTGAGACCTTGAAGGGTCTGGAGCCAAAATATCGCACATTCCTTCTCTCCAGATATGCTGCCTCACCCACTGGCTTACTCCACCATTTTGTGTCTACCTTTGAGATTGAATGTGTTCCCTTCTGTGATATATTCTAATTTCAACGCAAAATTTTTTTTAGTCAACAACAAAGATAATCAAGCTAAAACATTACCTCTTTCTTCTTAAATGCTGCTTGACCTACTGAGTATATCTAGCATTGTTTTTTTTTTGTTTTTTTTGCTTTACCAGAACCTATTGTCAAATTGTGTAGGAAGGAACTGCAGATGCTAGTTTACACTGGAGGTAGACACAAAAAAGCTGGAGTATTTCAGCAGGACAGGCTGCATTCTCAATGACAAAATAAGTTCTTCAAGTGGCATACAAGTATCTGGTTTAACATAACGGGTGATCATAACGAGTGCAAAATAAAAAAGGACAGGCTGCATTCTGAAGAGAAGGAATGGGTGACGTTTCTCGGTCGTCTGAAGAAGGGTCTCGACCCGAAGCATCACTCTTTCCTCCTTTCCAGAGATGCTACCTGTCCTGCTGAGTTACTCTAGCATTTTGTGTCTCTCACCAATTATAAAATGAGTCGGTACTAACGTCTGCTTGACTTTTCTTATCTCTAGGATGGCTTCTGTCTTGCACAAGTGGCTGTGGCACCATGAGTACTGGCTCCCACCAGGAATCACATGGGATGATCTGGAAAGCTCTGAACATGCCCTGTATCCTCAACCTCGTGACCTTGTCATTGCCATTCCGTACGCAGTTGTGTTTGTCATTCTCCGATTCCTCTATGAAAGGTAGATTGGAACCAGCTCACTGATGTTCTATTCTCGCTCTTTGTGTTTTTGTATGCATTTCGTTGTCTCTGTACTGTACACTGACAATGACAATTAAAATTGAATCTGAATCTGAATCTGTATGGTTATAATTGCTAATATACAGTTGAGGTCAAACTAATCCCTCACTTTGAAAATGTTTATTTGTATTTATTATAAATGCATAAGCATGATTGATGAGAAAAATGAGTTGTATAGGCTAATATAGAGGTCGACATCTTTAATAAAGTGGCTATAAATATTGACATTTTATAGAATTATACTTTAGCCCAAGGGTTCCCAACTTGAGGTAAATTTAAATTTCGCCAACCCAGAGGGTAAAATTGTAGATTCTGGATTTGTACATTTTTTTCTCATTGACTGACTGTGTTTGGTTCTGGTATACCGGTATCTGTTCAACATTAGTTCATGAATAAGTAAATTAACATTGTTATGTGCTATTAAAGTTGCCAGGGGTAAATGGGACGAAAAAGGCTGGGAACCCTTGGTTTAGCCCAAAAGCTTTTGCCTTTTGCTTTTGCCATGCCTGAGGCTTTGCTTCTGTTTGTGGTGTTTTTGATGTTTCTTTATTTTACATGTCTTTTCCTACTATTTCTTTTGATTGTTATTTTTGGTGTGTATTAACTTTTTTGTCAATGATTAGTGATGTACAGCACTTTGTTGCAGCTATGTTTGTTTTTAAAGTGCTCTATAAATAAAATTATTATTATTATTATTACAATTAAAAATGTTTTAAAAAGTGTAAGTCATACTAAGGGATTTGAGTTGCTTTGAACTGTAGGACAACAAATGAAGAGTTGGTGCTTGTTAAGTCTATGACCGGTGTCGAGGTGTCGTAGAAGCTTAAGAGAATGGAAAAGGAAATAGAGTGCAAATGATAACCTCTTGATTTTCAACAACCTATTACTGCAGGAAGAGGGGCAAACAAAGTGTGAGGCTCCAAAGATTCTGTGGAGAAAGAGTGAACAGATCAATTTGTACTAAAAAAACTTTAGATCCTAGTAAAGAAATGTATGCTTTTGAAGCCCAAACATTCATACATGTGATTAATTTTAGCCTGTCTTTATCAGGCTGGGATCAAGAGCTTGGGTTATTCAAGCTGTATCATATTAGCATTGATGGCCAGTGAAGTGGGCCAGGGTGTAAAGGCTGTCTGATCTTGTTCATTTCCCCAAAGCAGGGTTGAACATTGAGAACATAAATGGTTTGAAATCAACATGAATGTGCAGGTTGGCTATTTACTAGTTTTGACAAAATGGAGATGGACAGATTGAAGTTGGATCTTGTTCTTTATCATTATCCTGAGGATATGAAATGCTCCTTTAGACTTTAGAGATACAGCATGGAAAAAGACCTTTCGGCCCACCGAGTCCGCGCTGAACCAGCAATCGCCCCGTACACCAGCACTATCCCACACACCAGGGACAATTTACAATTTGTACAAAAGCTAATTAACCAACAAACCTGCGCATCTTTGGAGTGTGGGAGGAAACTGGAGCACCCAGAGAAAAACTAAGCGGTCACTGGGTGAACGTACAAACTCTGTGCCGACAGCACCTATTACTCACCATCTCAGGAGAGTTTGTGAGTAACTCGGGGAAGTGGGACAGGACCTTAACCCTTTAATGCACAAACTCAGTGAAGAAAATTGAGGGTGTATTGTATTGTTTAAGATTCTCAAGTCCCAACTATTGTGCTGACTATTTGCATTGGAGCTTGTAATACAGTCAGAACTTAACTGAAGAGAATACTCTGGATAGCATGTGCCTTGCAATAAAGATGGTCAAATTTTAAACTCTGAGTCGTAGCTAAATGCAAAGTATCTGAAAAACTGTTAATTGCAGTTACTATGGTGATGAGTCTTATGTATTCTGCTAATCTAGGTGGATTGCTGTACCTCTGAGCAAGCACATGGGCGTAAAGGAGAAAATAAGAAGAAAAGTACCCCCAAAGCCTGCCCTGGAAAAGGTTTATACAACAAAGAGTACTTGTCCCAAAGAGGTGGGCTAGTTTAATATCATTCCAACTTGGGATGGGCCCTTCAATGCAACAGAAGTTTGGAGGCTCTGCCAAAATGGTTCATATTGAAAGAGCATTTATCAGCAAACTGGCATCTCTAGTAATCTGAGATTTGTAACCTGATTAGTGAATGTACCTCAGACCGTCAGATCAGGTGTGCTAACTCTGTCAATGATGCGTGAATCACGGTGGGCAGGGTATTCTGCTGACTCGAGGGCCAGAAATTCCACTTATTGAGTCCTGGTGACAATACATTACAATTTATTTGTCATTTGATCCTCATTGAGGTTCAAACGAAATGTTGTTTCTGCAGTCATACACACAAGAAAGAACCAAGACACAACCCAATTTACACAAACATCCATCACAGCGCATCTCCTCCTCGCTGTGATGGAAGGCAAAAACTTATCTCCTGCACTCCCCATTCCCCTCCCGACCAGTGAGTCTTAGACAAATGGCACGGGGGAATTGACAACTTCCAATTAGAATATAGTGCATTGCCCAGTCGATCTTTTGGAAGTTCTGGCCCATAGAATTGGGGATACAACTGGGTAAATCTATATATGCATAATAATCTCTTCCTTGTTCTGAAGGTAGATTACTGGCAATCCTATTACAAAGTCAGGCATCCTTGCTTGCATAAAATTGATTAGCCAGACCTACAGAACGCTAATTAATTCCACAATATAACATTGGTGGATTTCATCTATTTTTGAAAAGATCGTGGCTGCATAAATGGGGAGAATAGCGATGACAACATCTTCCAAACCGACAATGTTTTCCATCTCATTGGGCCATTCCAACTCAATTTGTCAAATCCACTTACCAAATACGGCAAGCTGCAGTCGGGTTTCTGTTTGGTGTAGCCCATCGGTGGTTTATACCATTAAACATGAGCCACAATTTCCGATGGTGATATTTTCAAAACCTAGGTCTGTTTTATAAATTATTCAGCTGTATTCTTGACTGGAAACCTGACTCCTTTGGAACAAAATTCCACGTGAGATCGAGGATTACACAGAGGGGTGGTGTTCGCGACTGGCTCTCTGCCATGCTGTCCCTTGCAGTAACTGAATGACTTTGACTTTTCATGAGTGAATGCTTTGAATTCCGCTTTTATTGAAGAACAGCCAGATGCCGTACTGCACTCCTTCTATCTGGGCTCGGGCCTGGCGTTAAGTTCGTGTTGTGTTGGCGTTCCATGGGTACAAAAGCAGATTTACAAAAGAGTAACTAGTTTAATTACTGAAGTTTCCCCACTTGTCAAAGGATATTAAAAATGTGATGACAGGACAAACATTTATCCATCTTGTTGACCGCAAACCCGGGTAGGTTTGTTCTGAGCCGTCAACAAGACTTCCTTTACAGTCCAATAAACGCAAAACGTGCTTGAGTAACTCAGTGAGTCAGGCAGCATCTCTAGAGAAACTCAATGGGTGACATTTTGAGTCGTGACCTTCCCAAGGAGTCCCCAGAACCCGGCCTATCCAGGTTCTCCAGAGATGTTGTCCAACCCGCTGAGTTACTCCAGCACTTTACCTTTTCTGGTAAACCAGCATCTGCAGTTACTTGCTTCTACATTCCTATATAGTCCATTGGCCAGTGGATTTGACAGACAAGTTGCAGTGTCCCCGGACTGAGAAGATTAAGGGACAATTAATAACTCTGTCTTTTCTATCAGTTTGGCAATGGCCTCCAGCATGCTTAATGCATTTCATTGACCATGGGGGAGAAACTCATTTGATCTCATATAACCCATACTTCATCCCCTATCGCTATACACCTTTTAAATTCAATCTTGTTTTAGTCTGAAATATTAAAAAAATGAGAACTTAGTGTGTTCTGTAAACTTTTTAAGAATGTAATTATTGTGTGTGTGTCCTGCCCTGCCCTGCCCCGCCCTGCCCTCTGACTAAAGTCCTATTTGGAACAAGTTTACTACTGAACCATTTGTTAGTATCAGTTACGTTGCAAAGGTATAATGGGTGGGGGTTTCATGTTTTCTGCTCCTTTGTGTTACAGCATGATCTTCTTGCTCTTGCCAAACAGTGTGGCATTTCAATTCAAGAGGTGAAGGTATGGTTTCGGAACCGAAGGAATCAGGACAGACCCAGCATCACGCAGAGATTCTGCGATGCCAGGTACAAAAGACACTGAAGCAACAATATCAAGAATGGCAATAGCATGAGTCCAATATCAAAGAAGGCATAGATAGACTCTCTTTGGTGTCAACCTGCTAGTTCCCAAAAATTGATAAGATGGGTTGTTCAAATGCTAACATTTCTGACTTGGCCTTTCCTCTGCCTGGCTGTTTTACACATGATAAAATAAGTCTTGAAAACTAAAAGTTGGCATCTGGTGCAAGGTCATCTGTGTTCAGGCAGGAAAGTACAGGATCCATTCTTCAAGCTAAATCAATTGGTCGATGTTAAACGTATTTTTCACTGAAATTTCTGCCCTCTAAGTTTGGAGGGAGGTAGAATAACCGCTGGTTCCGTTCTACCATCTATTTCCAAACATTGAATTGCTCCTTTATTGTTTTCCTTGGTGCTTTTGCGGCTGAAGAATCCTTGCACTGAGCGTCTTGGTTGGCATGGACCAGTTGGGCTAAGGATTGACACAAAAGCTGGAGTAACTCAGCAGGTCAGGCAGCGTCTCTGGAGAAAAGGAATAGGTGACGTTTCAGGTCGAGACCCTTCTTCAGACTGAGAGTTGGGAGAAAGGGAAACGAGAGAATCGCCCCGCACACTAGCTCTATCTAGGGGACAATTTACAGAAGCTAATAAACCAACAAACCTGCATGTCTTTGGGATGTGGGAGGAAACTGGACCACCCGGAGAAAACCCCTGCAGTCACGGGGAAAATGTACAAACTCTGTGCAGACAGCACCCGTAGTCATGACCGAACCTGGGTCTCTGGCAGTGTAAAGCAGCAGCTCTACTGCTGCGCCACTGTGCCGGCCAAACTAATGTATTGGATTAATGTATTCCAGCTAAGGCTGTAAAACGTGGCTGTCACAGACTGGTAAGACATCCCATTTATTTCCTTGTGAGCTTGCCCTATGTAAACGGCTCAAAATTGGGAATCCAGTGGACACCAGCTGTGCCTGTAACCTTTACCCAAGTAAGAGCTGGTGCCCAGTTTGACATTCCCCCGAGGGTAGAAGTTTTAATACTCATTTAATTACTGTGGCAGCCAGCCTCCGAATGTCAGCTTCACCGATAGGATTGTTTATTTGGGCTCTTCAAGGAAATGAGAATTGCTCCCTAAATCCTCGCTGTGACGAGCCAATTACTTGAAAGGTCAATTACTTTGTTCAGTTTATTTTATATCAGCTTTCGACTTTGCACTGATGGCTCTGACTCCAATCTAATCTGCTTGAGGTTTGATATGCTATCAGCACAACAAATCTTCTCTCTATGATCTCTTACAATCTTCTGGGGTTTTTTTTTTAATGCAAAGCCTGAATATTAGTGGGGGCGGAGAGAGGAGAGAGAGATTTTTTGTTTCCTGTTCCAGCTTTTTTCTGGTGCCATGCAAAATCTATCCCACTGTACTGAATGTCTGCAAAGCTTGGTCATATTCACAGCACTTCACCACTTTTTACACAAACTGGTCTCGTCAATAGCAATTACCAAAACATTCCGACTACTTATTGTTTAAACAAAAAGAATGGTAATTCCTAATAGCTTTGCCAATTATGAGCTTCACAAGTCCCCACCAGAATCTTGCCATGATTACAATCCAATACTTATGTTGCTGCTTGCACCAAAAATATGGTCTGTCACTCATAATTTTTCATTTGACATCTTCCCTGAAGGACACTTTTGAAATTTCCTTTCACAAGGCTATCAAAAATGACCTCTATGCTTTCATTTGAAAAATAAATTGACCTTTAATGAATTGTTAAATTACTTTGACTGACTTTAGCACCTAGTGAACAAGATGGGATCACCTACATCTCTTCTCTGTTGCAGTTGGAGATTTGCATTTTACCTGCTTGCTTTTATCTATGGGCTTCGTGTGCTGCTTGATGTAAGTATCAATTATTTATTTTGGCTGCATCATTAGCTGTGTACCTGTTGGAAAGTGGTCCAGCTTTTTAAATATCTGGCATGCAAACCCAGTTCCAGAAACTGTCTCCCCCACCCCCTCACTTTCTTGTGGAATTGCTATGGATAGATAATTGCATTTTAGTGTCTATTTTCTACATTGAAAAATGTTGCTTGTTGAATATGGCCACACCTAGTTTAATAAAAAATCAAACGGCTGGATATTGGCAAAGAAAATGGCAAACCATAGTTCTTGAAGTCAAAGACTTCATGAAGCATTTAAGAAGGAACTGCAGATGCTGGAAAATGGAAGGTACACAAAAAAGCGGGAGAAACTCAGCGGGTGCAGCAGCATCTATGGAGCGAAGGAATGGGCAACGTTTCGGACTGAAGAAGGGTTTCGGCCCGAAACGTCGCCTATTTCCTTCGCTCCATAGATGCTGCTGCACCCGCTGAGTTTCTCCAGCTTTTTTGTGTGACTTCATGAAGCATTTCAATTAGTGCTTTGCTAGTTGTTTGGCAGCAGATATAGCAATCTTTCATGGTCAAAGACTTAATTTAAACAATGGGTTTAGTCAGATTTTATTGCCAATATACATTCCTTTCCAAACAGCACTGCCACTAGCAGTGTCCTGCATTCTGAAGCTACTTGCTGGGTATGATTGCACTCTCTGCCATGTAGAACCTCTGCTTTCAATAGTGGGTCTCCCGGTGGCTCAGCACTTCAACTCCCCCTCCCATTCCCAATTTAACCTCTTGTTGGCTCAGCACTTTATAACCCCCTCCCATTCCCAATATGGCCTTTCTGTCCTGGGCCTCCTCCACTGTCAGAGTGAGGACCAGCGCAAATTGGAGCAACAGCACCTCACATTTTGCATGGATAGTTCACACCCCAGCGGTATGAACATTGACTTCTCTAACTTCAGATAGCCCTTGCTTTCTCTCTTCATCTCTTCTCCCCCCCCCCCCTCTACATCCTACTACAACCATAGCTGAAAGAAACTCAGCGGGTGAGGCAGCATCTAGGGAGCGAAGGAATAGGTGACGTTTCAGGTCGCGACCCTTCGGTGTCGACCCGAAATGTCACCTATTCCTTCGCTCCCTAGATGCTGCCTCACCCGCTGAGTTTCTCCAGCATTTTTGTCTACCTTAGATTTTTCCAGCATCTGCAGTTCTTTCTTGAACACAACTCTAGCTGAGGTCGCCAGTTCTGCAGATTATTGATGAAGGCCACATCTCTCTGCTTTATAGGACTTGGTAAAATGCAGCCTTTCTCACTCCTGCATCAAGCAAGCTACGACATCCCACCACACTGGGGTATCGTACAGAATGCTAGACTTGGTCTATTATAATGCTACTGTGTGGAAAATGTCCAACTAGGTCAAGAGTCAAGATTCAATTTAATTATCATTTGGACCCCTAGAGGTCCAAACGAAATGCCGTTTCTGCAGCCATACATTACACACAAATAGACCCAGACACAACATAATTACAATTTTACATAAACATCCATCACATAGCTGTGATGGAAGGCCAAAAAAAACTTATCTCTCCCACTGCACTCTCCCCCCCCCCCCCGATGTCAAAGTCAAAGCCCCCGGCTGGCGATGGCGATTGTCCCGCGGCCATTGAAGCCACGCCGGGTGGTGCGAGGCCGCACACCGGGTCTTGGTGTTAGAGCCCCCGGTGTGCGCTCGTAAAGTCCCGCAGCCGTTCCAGCCGCGCGGGGCAATGGTGTTAGGCCCCGCTCCAGGAGCTCTTCGACCCCGCAACTCGGGCGGGAGAATTCGCCGTTGCAGGAGCCCCGAAAAGCGGTCTCTCTCCAGAGGAGCCGCGGGCTCCCGGCGTCGCTGTCCGTAGACCCGCAGCAGCAGCCCCCGACCCAGCAGCAGCCCCCGCAGCAGCAGCCTCCGCAGCAGCAGCAGCAGCAGCAGCAACCCGCTCCGGACTCGACCAGCCCCGCGACGGCGACGGTGAGTAGCACCAGAGTCCCCGGCTTCCTCCTGTTGGAGGCCGCTCCTCGTTACGGCCTCAACGACAATGGAAACCCGACGAGAAAAGGTCGGGTCTCCAGTGCAGGGAGAGATTTAAAAAGTTCCCCCCCCCCCCCCTCCCACCCCCCCCCCCACCTACCACACACACACACCCCAACAAAAAATAACAAAACTACATTAAAACACAGGCAGAAAATAATAAAAACGCGGACAGACTGCAGAGGCCGCTGCTGGCCAGAGCCGCGCCGCCCAGAGATCTTGCCTAATTAAATAGCTAGTGCATTTCTTTTTCCAAAAAGGGAGAAAAGGTAGGTCAAGTGGAAATAATGAATGGTTTCTCATAACATATTGCAGGGCTAAAGGGTAGCTTCAGTTGTAGATCTCCCAGCTGGAGTTCCCATCAGAACTGAGATCTATTTTGCATCATCCTCCCAAACTGCTGTTTGGCAGAAACTGCTCAAAAACGTGGCAGAATGTGTCTCTGCCATTGTGCAATCTGAAGGAAATAACCAAAAATGGAAGGAAGGGGGCAGAACTTGTGTGGATAGTGTTTCTCTAGCATTCTGGGCAAATCTTTACAATGCTAACCTGTAAGTAACAGCATTATACAACATTGAAGGTTCCAGGATTTATCCAATTGCTGGGAGCATAGTAGAGGGCATGCTACATCATAGTAAAGATGCTCGAGGGTAAATCAAGAAAAGTCTGCATTAGTTGGTTAAACCCAGCATGTCCGCGTTAGTTACATGAAAGAAATGAAGTTTAGCCAATTACTTTAGTTTAAATTGGAGAGAGCAGTGACCCCGGCCCTTCGGCCCACCGAGTCCACACCGACCAACGATTCCCCGCACACTAACACTAGGGACAATTTTTTACATTTATACCAAGCCAACCCAGTACGTCTTTGGAGTGTGGGACGAAACCACAGATCTCTGAGAAAACCCACGCAGGTCACGGGGAGAAAGTTCAGACTCCGTACAGACAGCACCTGTAGTCGGGATCAAACGCGGGTCTCCGGCGCTGTAAGGCAGTAGCTCTATCACTGCGCCAACATGCCGCCCCTTTACCAGTTTTTATTTACCAATTAATGTACCAATTTATACCCATAATACAAGGAATAATTCTAATGAATTTACAATGTTCACTTATTAATACTCGTTTCATCCACCTAATCAAATTAGTTGCCAGTCATTGCCACTTGTTTTTTCAGAAACCCTGGTTCTGGAATCAACAGGAGTGTTGGAAAGGATATCCTCGGCAAGTATGTACTCACAGCCTCAAATTAATTAATTAATTAATTAATTAATTCTAGAGATTATATCTTGCCTTGATGCAATGATGTGAAATCAACACCAAGCTGAAGGTCGCCACATTTGGATTTCACTGCTGACCATCTTTGTCACTTTGTCCCTCTGGCTGAATGTCACATTGGAGCCAGGGGGCATATGCTCTACCACAAAACATAAAGGGCATCAACAACAAAAAATGAAGGAACTGGGGTTCTTTGCCGATTTCTAAAAAGGATTGTAGTGATTACCATTACTGGACTAGACCTCTGAGATTCTTGCTTTGCATGGGCATGGCATTTGAAATATATTTTATAATATGGGATGGCCAGAGCAGGTGAGGTCGAAACTATACCTTTATCTTGCACTAAACATCATTCCCTTTATCCTGTATCTGTACACTGTGGATGGCTCAATTGTAATCATGCATTGCCTTTCTGCTGTCAGGTTAGCATGCAATGAAAGCTTTTCACTGTACCTCGGTGCACGTGACAATAAACTAAACTCAAACTGAAAACTGGTTTGCGAAATCTCAACTACAGTTATTCATGTAAAAAGCAATGATGGATGGAAAACCTTAGAATAGTTTTAGAATTGGAGCCGAGTTGGAATGGTTCTTTCAACTTGTTTCAATCTGTGGTCAAAAGCTTGTGTTGATAAAATGCAGTACATCAGTATGCAGAAACAGCTTGATGTTTGTAGGTCCTGTTGGCTGTCCAGTTGTAGAATGGGCTAATTCCATTCTCCCTGTGATTGTTTGTAGTGTTTGCCATGTATTGTGTTTTAACATGCTATGTAAAATATCATGGCAGCTGTTTCTTGCTATTAATCTGTAGTTTCAAAGTTTAGTCCCATTTTGCACTCTCTGGACAATGACTGTTTTGTTTCAGGTGATGATGCCCTCCCAGTATTGGTACTATATGATAGAAATGGCTTTCTACTGGTCTCTGCTCTTAAGAGTCTCGTTGGATGTAAAGAGGAAGGTACGCGACCAGTTAATCCATCAGATATTCAATCTTAAAGTCCGATAAGTTCTTGCATTGGGGCTAGCCAGTGGTTAAGTTCTGAGATGTAAATATGAAGTGTTTGTGTGAGTGTTGATGTTCGTCCTTTGTAGTCGAAGAAGACCATGACTTCAGTGTTTTTGTTTGTGGATCCGGAGGTGACTGGTGAGACCGATACAGCCCCAGGAGACTCGCCCGCATATGGGACACAGTTGGGTGGGTGCTGCGGTAGAAGTTGAAATCGCTCGAGCCTTGCGCGCGGCACGTTTCCTCTTGTGTGAGTAGTGGATTAATGAAGCTGGTTGCAGATCTGATATGATTTCTGACACTGAAAGATTGGCTCTGAATCCACAGATATATGTGTCATTATCTGATCTTTCTTGGGGGTTTTTTTTGGTAGACTGAACCAAACTCCTCTCCATTGTTTCTGCGGTGAAGATCACTATGGTTTGGAAACATAATGTCAATCTTTCACATTTTGGAAGTGAATATTTAACCTCACTTTAACCTGATGAGTTCCATAAATCAAGACCTCTTGAGAACCATGGAATCTCAAGAGAAGGGTGTGATGTTCACATGAATGTTTCAGCATCATACAATTAAGAAATTAGTTCAGTGCATGTAGCAACCTGGCATGGCAGTCCAAGCCCAAACAAGGTTGGAAATGTAGTTGAGATAGGATAGATTAAAATCCACAACGATTGGATTTTAAAATCCAAACAATGCAGAAAGAGTGGAAGGATGAAGGAAACTGTGTCTGTTTCTAAGAGAAATGTAGTAGCAACACAATGCAATGACTCAGATTCACCTTTGAACTATTCTTTGTGGCATCTGCATCTCCTCATACATTCCAGTGTAACGTTTTATGCTGAAATATCCATGACTAGGAGCTCCACAAATGCAGGTTAAATATTTTGAACCCTTCTGCAGTCGACAGTACAGGAGTTCTCTCCTTTTGGTTTCTATCCGCATTTAAACCATTCCACAAGGATTTCATTGAAATAAAGTTGCACGTTTTGTAAAGTTGTAATTTCCTATTGAAGAAACATCCCCTGTCTATAGATGGTACACAAAAAAGCTGGAGAAACTCAGCGGGTGCAGCAGCATCTATGGATCGAAGGAAATGGGCAACGTTTCGGGCCGAAACGTTACCTATTTCCTTCGCTCCATAGATGCTGCTGCACCCGCTGAGTTTCTCCAGCTTTTTTGTGTACCTTCGATTTTCCAGCATCTGCAGTTCCTTCTTTAACACCCAGTCTAGAGATGTTAGCCGTACAAAGTATGTAGAGCATTTTCTTTTTTGAATCTTGTATGTATGGAATCTGAGCCAATCTATGGAGATAATGGCTTCTTTCAACCTGATTACAATTCCATCTAAACGGCATGAAGTTCTAGTTGATTTGTTCATTCCCCCTCCCCCCCCCCCCCCCCCCCCCCCCTTCCCTCTGTTACAGGACTTTAAGGAGCAGATGATCCACCACGTTGCCACCATCTTTCTCATTGGCTTTTCCTACAGTGCCAATTACATCCGGGTGGGAACCATTATCATGTTGGTCCATGACGCATCCGATTATATAATGGAGGTGAGTTGTTAATGCAGAGCTGCTGCTGCAGAAATAGTCCTGCAGCCACAAAGGTTGTCTATTTACCCACATTGGATGTTCACTCAATCTGTATATGGGCCCGTTCTTTGGAAAGCGAACCAAAGTGTCACACACGTGACCGGACGTCACCACATAAAGTAATACGTTAAAAAAAAAAAAAAAAATTCTTGTGAGAGAGATTAATCTTATTCATTGCTTATGTTCCTACCTACAGAACTATAATGAATGCCTGCTACAGATATGAACATTCTGGCTTTTTAAAAATTCACAGAGTTTGTAAAATGCTTCCGTGTGATGTCACACACGTGACCAGTCCTACTTGACCTCTGGCACTGAACAAACATTGTCAGCAAAACATGTAAAAAATGTCACTTGATAAACCGAAAAAAAATATGAATCGTGTATACAGTCCAAAACAATGTACCTGCAATGCTTTCAGAATTAGAAGAGATGTGTTCCACAATCTTTCATTTTTTTTTGTGTCACACACGTGACTAAGAATGGGCCATATTAAGGTTATTGATTAAGGTCAGACAATTGCAGGGATCAACAATGACTGATGGGCACAAGGGTATCGTGCATGGCAATGGAGTGCCATCCAGTGTCCCAACAAACATCACTGGATAGTAAAGGCATTAGCTGTGATCACCGGTTGGAACTAGGGTCAGCTGACTGCAGTGGTTAAAACGTTGTGGGTGGGTGGAAGGAGGAAGAACAGACGTGATGAGTATCAATGGTTCATACACAAATTCTTGAACTTGAGAGGTTGAGCTGTAGATGAATGAGTTGTATTTGTGTAGTGATGTTAATCATTTATTAAGAAATGGGATGAAAGTGGAAAATGGGGGTGTCCTTGGAGATATTGTTTTTATGATAACTGAAAATTTTTCAGATTTTTAAGAAGGGGGGGGGGGAGGAAAATTGACAAGATGCTAATTTCCGATAATATCCAGTCTATCTTTATTCAAAACTACATATGATTATATTACCAGAGAGCTTGATAACCCTTGGGGAATTAACAGCTTTACAATTCTAACAGATATTTGGCGATAGCACGGCCTCTTTTTGTGAGGAGTACTACTCCTTGCTCCTCGCCTTCCCATTTCACTTTGCACTGCCCCCCCCTAATATCCTCCACCCTGATGCAATCCCATTCTATAATATTGAAGAAGCCACTGACAAACCTACTCCACTATAATTTATGCCATGCTTGAGAAGTTTCAAAAGCCTATGATGTGATGCCCATTATGAATTTGGTCTTGAGCTCTAATCAAAAGGTTGATGTAGGTCACATCACCTAATCACAAAGCAACCACACGATGGACTTGAAACAACATTAAATGACATTACTTTGTTAAAACTTCTCAACGTTAGGCAAAGTTTGAGAATGAGGCATATTTGAATCTGATGGCTTGGTTTGAGGGAGAGTACACCAAGGTGGTCTGAGAGGTGTGGGGAACATCTAGAGCTTGAGCACCAAGCAACTGAACACGTGGCCACATCGATGAGTGTGGCGGATCACAAGGTTCTGCATCGGGGCACAATTGGAACCGTGCAGAAACCTCTGGAGGTTGAGGAGGAGGGAGGAATTTGAACACAATGAGGATTCACAGTTGCTGTAACTATATCTGGGACAAATGTAGTTCAAAAAGTGAATGGAATGGTACAGCTTGAGACATGGACAGCAATGTTTTGAATTATCTTCATTTATGATTAGGAAAGCTTTGGGATAGTTTTATCTGAAGGTTATCTAATACATAAGGGCTTCAATATATGAACTAAGATGGGGTTTTTTTTTAAATGAAGCCAGCAGTGATGGAGGTGAAAATGGAATAGTCTTGATTCTGGGATCGGAAGGTGGGCTTGGCTAGTGATGGTGTGTGGTGATACAGTAATTGCCTTGGGAACTGGGACCAATGGCTTTGATCTTCAAGCTTTAATTGGAATGTATATTTAGCAGTCCTGTACTCTGGGAGGTTTCTGAAATGAACCACATTTGGATGTTTTTTTCCAGAATGGATTTTACTTCATTAATCACCTCTCTATTAAATTGGCAGTGCGCAAAAATGTTCAACTATGCAGGATGGCGAAGGACCTGTGACGGGCTGTTTGTGGTCTTTGCGTTGGTATTTATTATAACACGACTTGTCATCTTTCCAGTATGGTGAGTATTGCTATTTTGTTTAAAAGTGCTTTTCCAGACTGGGCTAATTGGAGACTGTCCATTAGGGTTCGGAGTTTATAATCACTGGATGGATAGGTGAAATTAGAGGCTTTTGGCCATCATGCCTGTGCCACTACTGAATGAATATGTTTGTACTTCCATCACTTTCTCCATAGTTCAGACATGTAATTACTTTGCATTTAAGTTGTAGAGGTGGGTGCAATTGCAATGTTTAAGACTTTTAGAAAGGTGCGTGGATTTAAAGAGATGTTTAAAGAGATTTGTACCAAACGCAAGTATATGGAACTTGCTCGGATAGACATCTTGGTCAGCATAATTGACTTGGGCCAAGGGGCCTGTTTCTATACTTTGTTACTCTGGCCCTAAGTATATAATCAAATACCTTTTGAATTTCTGAATCTGGGGCTCATCTTAACTAAGCCTCATTAAACTGCCACTCACACCAGCTTACCCTGCATACCCCAAATCCTGAACCCCTTTGCAATTCCCAAAGTGAGAGATTTTGGATCCCCTGCATAGGGATTTTTTTTCTGATCATGGAAACGCATTTCCATATGTTTTCCATTGGTGCTTTGTCATTCAGTTTGAAGTTGTATCTGAAAGGGTTTTGAAGATGCAATGGGTGGGGGGGGGGTGACCTTGGGAGGGATGCAATAAGTCCCCAGGATACAATTATATAAACCTCCAAGTTAACTTGGGACTAGGATAAATGACTCGAGAAACACAAGACTGGATGATCATAACTGTGGAAAATCAACCTTGCCTTTCTGGGGCAAATCTACTTTTCTCTCTCAGTTGTTGGAAAAGATGACTGTGTGTAGAACAAACTACTGATTAAAAAAACATGTTAAATGTAAAGGGTGCACTACAATATAGAGGCTCATTCGCAGAAACGAAACAATCAGAAATAAATCCTGTTCACTGCTGTCTCATATTCAATTTGTAATAAGCATTAGTTGGGACTGCAGAAACGGATGCCACGGATGGTGCTGCTGAGCAACCTGGACTATAAACTCTGCAATACCACCTTATGGGCCTTTATGGTACAACAGCTACTGACACTAGTTTAATTGAGAGGACCATGTTGAGAAGATAGACACAAAATGCTATAGTAACTCGGTGGGACAGGCAGCAAGTCTGGAGAGAAGGAATGGGTGAGACCCTTCTTCAGACTGAAGAAGGGTCTCTACCCGAAACGTCACCAATTCCTTACTCCAGCACTTTGTGTTTATCTTCGGTGTAAAGCAGCATCTGCAGCTTCTTCCTACACCATGTTACTGGTAATTATCCAGACTGGATAAGCTTGGTGGCTGCCTTGTGTTGGTCGGAGCAAGGTGTGAACCTTATTGTTTATATTTTTCTGTTGTCCCCTGCAAATTAAGAACATTGGATCTCTGGGACTTTTCCCTCCTTGTGTCTTGCATATGCACCAACTATACTGATGTCAGATGAGCAAATGGTCAATAAACCTAAGTGACTGTTTATAATTAATGTATTGCTATTATGAGGTGGGAATAAAGATAATTGCTGATGTATGTGGAGAGGATGTTTGCAGTTGTGGGAGAATCTTGGACCAGAAGGCACAAGCACAACCTCAGAATAAAAGATGTACCCTTAGCATGGAGATGAGGAATTTATTTTGACATAGTGGTGAATCTGTGGAATTCATTGCCACACATGGCTATGGGGGCCAAGTCATTGCGTGTATTTAAAATGGAGATTGATAGGCTTTTGATTGGTAAGGTTGTCAAAGGTTACGGGGAGAAGGCAGGAGAATGGATATAGGGAAAATCGATGGGATCCAATGGGCCAATGGCCTAATTCTGCTCCTATGTCTAGTGATCGTATTATTTTTGGTTAATTTTGTCCTTAACCTGAAGTCTTTCCAACACCAGACTTTGGGAGTAAGATTTTAGAAGAATTGGAACACTAGCCAAATCTGTCCTGGATTTAGCCACTGGATTGCGCTGCAGATTCAATAAACATGCTCTTTGAAATAACCTTCACGTGCCACACCATTCCCTTGTTCTGTCATCTAGAAGCCTACGGGCATTGAGATGAGGCAAGCTATATACCAATGGACGATTTTCAATACTAGGTTTAAGAATGGGGAAACTGTGATATTTTGATGATGAATGGGGAAAATATTATTTTGCTTGTTACCATTAATTTTATTTTTCATTTGCAGGGTCATGTACACCACATTGTACTACTCCATGGAGGTTTTCCAGCCTTTCTTGGGTTATTACTTGTTCAACCTTCTCTTGGTGGTTCTGCAAGTTCTGCACATATTTTGGGCCTATCTTATCCTAAGAATGGCAGTAAAATTTGTGTTTGCTGGAAAGGTAAGAACTTACACCTCATGAGGTAGACATATTTATGAGGTGGACATGACATTTACATAACCAGAGTGGGTACTTTATGACCTGTTTCCTAATAGATTCTTGAACTCTCCCCAGGAGCCTGAGCATGAAGGCCAGCCATGTTTGGCAAAGGAATCCAATCCTATGCTCTGGGAGAACCCAGTAAACTGCCACTCCTTGTTGAATGTCATGGGATCTTTGCTATATTATAGTTGATTAATGCAAAGCCTCGATGAGAATGATCATGGTGGCAATTGGAGCCAGAATCTGTTGTGAACCCGATGCCTCAAATGCTAACTCATTCTAAATTTAGGAAACATAAATGATTTTGAGTTGTTTTTGTTGTTGCATGGTGACTGTTTGGTTATCTTCTCTCTCTCCTATAGACAGACCTCCATCACTTTGTAAATCATCTCAATTTCAGATTATGCCCTTGGTGCGCTATCTTCCATTTATAACCCTGAGCGAGATTCACAAATGGCTATCAATAAACGACTTGCATTTGCCACCATTTGTTTATGAATTGATGTCCACTTATCAAATTCTGATCCTCCTAATCTTGTATCTGAATGAGGCTCTTTTTATAGCATAATAAAATGAAATGAACCAATGAATAGAAACCTGAACCATTGTTCATTTGGAATTCCTGACACCCGTTTCATTGCGGGGGAGCCAAATAATGAGATTTAATTAAAAATAAATATTGACTAGTTCTCCGAAAAGGAACTTGTACTCTCTGACTGGAGATCTTGCCTATGTGAGCTCCAAGAGCCAGTTGGTTTAGTACATTTTCCATGTTGGATTTCCCAGCGAGGAAATGGTAGAGATGGCCATTAGATAGGTGCTCAACAAGGAGAGTTAAGTGAAGGTCGTTCTCTGTTCTACTTTTAACAGTTCCATTTTTCTCCAGGCCTGAGACTAGAAAGCTTCCAGTTTTCAGTGATGTAGATGCTCAGAGGGCAGAGAAGATAACTTGGGAGTCTAAATAGCCTACGTGACTGCAATGTTGGAAATATTAATCCTCTTTCTTGGTTTGATGAAGGTTGAGAAGGATGAACGGAGTGATGTTGATGAAAGTGATGGGACTGAAGAGGATGGAAGGATGGAATCAAAATCTATGTCATCTCCCAATCACAATGGTGTACTAAATAAAATAACAAATGGGATGAAAAGCAAATCGAATGAAAGGAACAGGTTGCCCAAAGCTAGGTAGCTGGGGGATATATACATCTAAGGACGGATTTAGCGCTAAGTATTACTGAAAAAAAATCCGTTCTTTCACCAATTATACCATCGACCACCTGTTCTGACACTCACCCATTAAGGAAACTACACTTTCTCTCAACTATAGAAACAATAATTAAACACCAAAGGACTATGGTTCTTGGTCAAATCTCACATCTTCAATTTCAAGTGTTTTGATGTGGATATGGGTGGATTGTTTAATGCATTATTATTGATTTACATATCGCCTTCATGTTATTGAAGAATTCTGGACTGGATTTGGGTAATCGTCTTTGATATTGAAATGCAACCTGACGTTAAACAAAATGCATTTGGATCTACCTGTGGAGCTGTCTAGTTTTCTCTGCTTGCATGTTTTGCCATCAGTTCCCTAGGACTTGGTGAATACAAGTTGGCGCCCATCGTTGTTCTTAATTGGTTCCTCGATGCCCAAAGTGACATGACCCATAAGTCCAGAGGCTGTTGCAAGGAGTATTGTGGAAGAGTATGACAGCAATCCAGATCCCAATGCAAACTGTGATTTCTGAGTTAGTGCTTAATCTTTGTAATATTAATATTACATTTTATGTTTTTATTTGGAGGCAGTATTGTGTGCTTTTGTGTGGTTGTTTGGTCTACAATGAATTGCAAATTCTGTTGAGTATTGTGGGCACAATATCAAAATGGATTTGAGTCCAATTTTGGATTTTATGCATTTACTGTATGTTTCAACAAGTTGCTTTGAAGCAGCTTATGTATAAGATGGTCCAAGTACTGCAATTTATGTTCTTGTTGCAGTGAGCCTTTTATTGCAACATTTGAATGAAAAAGGGATGTACTTCATCTATTTTTGTAGATCCACCTCTACCCTGTTCTTTCAAGGTTTGTATGCATTCTATAACATTTCTTTACCACCAGGGAGCACTCCACTCTCCAGTTCACACTGGGTAGGACCATTTGGAGCCAAGTTTATATTTTTAACAAGATTTAACTCAACAAATGGTTATTGTTGGAATATAGATTTTCAGCGCTTTTTTTTTTTTTAGTTTAAGACTGAAGTGATGTTAGATTACTCAGAATTGAATAGGGGCAGCAACAATTCCTGTTGGTGAAAAAATCCAAACGCACAAGACCTCCGAGTAAATGAGATTAACCTTGGATTTACCTCCTATGATAAAGATTTGGTCTAATCTGAGAGTTTTAGATGGAAAAATACTTAAAATTTTGACCACATCTGTGTGTAAGCGAGTTATGCTGAAAGCCAATTGGCCTAAAGGATTTGCACTGTAAAGCATTCAAGACATGTTAACTATATGACCAATTTTATAATTCTTGAGTAGTCTGAATTCTGAAGGGTAGAAAACTATTTTTTGCAGGAGTGTTTCAATTTGCTTTTGTAACCGTAAACATTGCAGGGTATGGGACCTCACAAAAACAGATGAAGTCATCCCATTGACTTTCTCACTTTGCGTTTTAAGTTGCTAATGCACCTTTTAGACATACTAAGACTGAGTGACTTTGTTGTACAGATGATAGTCTTAGTTGCACCATCCAAGTGTACACGTCTCTGTAAATGCACAGGTTACACAAAAAAGCTGGAGAAACTCAGCGGGTGCAGCAGCATCTATGGAGCGAAGGAAATAGGCAACGTTTCGGGCCGAAAGCCCGAAACGTTGCCTATTTCCTTCGCTCCATAGATGCTGCTGCACCCGCTGAGTTTCTCCAGCTTTTTTGTGTAACCTTCGATTCTCCAGCATCTGCAGTTCCCTCTTAAACTCTGTAAATGCACATCCTTGATTAAGTGTCCAAACCGATCACATACTGAATGCCTGATTCTGCTCCGTGTGAAGTTTAATTTGGGTTTTTGTTTTGAAATAATGTAAGTTCTGAATAAATCTATTTTTAATTATTTTTGCATTGTGACTGACATTCATTGAATTTCAATGTAGAAATTGCCAGCTGAGTATGTACAATAGCTATTGCCTTAATTGACTGGGTTGCGAGTCTGTAATGTACATGCTGATTATTTCCAGTGTATTATGTTCTGATTGAAGCTAATCTTTGGAAAATGTTATCCTGGGATTAAAGCTCAAGAAGAACCAGCACTGACATTTTGTTCATCTTTCATGCCTGTGAAATTCCTAAAAGTGTAGTTACTATTACAATGAGAACAATTGAGGCAACCAAGTTAAAGAACAAGGACCTGTAAACTATAAACTGCAAGATGTAACTTCCTCCCATGTATATACTATTATTTACTTTGCCCCAACATTGGGGAAAGTGGCTGTGCTTATCATTCTATCCAAAAAAATTGCAACCCAGTCAATATATTGCTTCCCTTGCTACTCCAGGAGGCAGGAGAATGGGGTTGGGAGGGACAGATCAGCCATGATGCAATAGCGGAGTAGACTTGATGGGCCGAATGGCCTAATTATATCCCTTGGGACATTATGACCCACCACTTGATCGAGCTATATGGAGTCAACTGTTCCACCCTCAGCTATCTCGGAATCATCCTTGACCCATAAGGATGGGTAAGCAGATGAAGATATGTGCAAGAATAAACTGAGCCACATTAAAACGCATTCATACTGATCTGATATTATTGCCACTGGAATCAAATTATTTCCACAGCATACTGAATATTGATCAGTATCTTTCATTTGCCAGACACACAAAAGCTTCTTTCATGACAGAAAAATAGATCTATTTTTTAATGAGGATCTTAAAGGTAGAGTGACATGGCACAGAAACAGACCCTTTGGCCCAACTTGCCCCAACCGATCAAGATGCCCCATCTGCACGTGTTTGGCCCATATCCCTCAAAACCTTTCTTATCCATGTACCTGTCCAAATGTCTTTCAAATGGTATTATAAATACCTTATCTTCCGGCAGCTTGTTCCATATACCCACTACCTTTTGATTGTAGTTCAACAGTATTTCCCGAGGAGAAGGCTAACTGGTAAAAGTCACAGTGCCAATTGTAGTGAAGAGGTGGTTTTGGATAGAAGCAAGAGCATAGAAGTCAAAGATACAAAGGATGGCGATGGTTTAAGGAGTTGGGCGTTGTTGTGATATTAGGGACGAATGTGGACACAGGGTGATTTTACTTTCGGGCGGGAGCTGGCCAGTAAGTTACCAATCAAGGGGCAACAAGTACGGAGATTCAGATGAACTAGAATTTACGAAACGCGGCAATCAAGAGTCTGGGTGCTGGAATATTGCAACCAAGAGGGTGTTGAGATAGACAAGGATGAACAAGGACAACGGGTAGCTTACTGAAGAACCTGTGGACAGAACAGTCTAATAGGAGCTAATATTTAATAACTTCTACCTGGATTTTCTGGGTCGGTCTCGCGTGCCTTTCGATAGAAAATTGAAAAAAGTGTTAGCCATGATTCTGTTGCACCGGCACCACCCATCGTAATCCCGGCTGCAAGGTGAGAGCCCAGTGTCGACCGACTGACTGTGTTGTGAGGGAACTAACTGAGCGTCAAAGATACTAGAGGATACTGAGCGCTGCTTGCATTAAATGATGCCCGCGTGTCTTCCTCATACTCGCGTGGTGTTGAACTTTCGGATGGACACGCAGCCCCGCACAGGGAGGGCGCAGGGCACTGCTGTGTCCACCGTCTGACAGGTGTCCGTGTAGGGATCGAAAAGAATCATAATAGGGATCGTCGTATTCCCCTTCCTCTCGCCAAGAAGAAACGTCCTCCCGTTAACAGTAGCGCAACCATTGAAGAACTTCTGATTCAAGCACTCCTCGTCCACCGGGGTCCACTCGTCCGTGTCTATGTCCAGGCGGAATGTCTGACCTCCCACTACATATAATGCACCGTTCAGCAGAGTGGCGCAAAGATCGTACCTTAAAACGGATAAAAGAAAAAAGCCAGTGAGTGTTAGTGGTGTCGGAAGGAACAGCAGAGGCTGGTTTACACTTCAGATAGACACAAAATGCTGGAGTAACTCAGCTGCTGGGACAGGCAGCATCTTTGGAGAGAAGGAATGGGTGATGTCTCAGGTCGAGACCCTTTCTCTCGATCCCAATCCTTCTCTCCAGAGATGCTGCCTGTCCCAGCTGGGTTACTCCAGCATTATGTGTCTGTCCAATGTTACTCGAGATGGCGTCCTTAAGACTCAGCCTCCTTATACGCAGTTGCAGCCCTTTTGGTTTGACCTTTAATATGTAGAAACAAAGAATGTGGATGTGGTTTATGCCACAAAGTGCTGGAGTAAATCAGTGGGTCAGGCAGCATCATTCTGAAGAAGGATCCCGATCCGAAACGTCGCCTATTCATGTTCTCCATAGATGCTGCTTGGCCCGCTGAGTTGCTCCAGCACTTTGTATCAAAGATTATCTGCTCTATAATCTTTGCTTTGTATCTCTCTTTGCAATAGGGTATGGGATAGGGTCGACTTTAGGTCAACCTGCATGGAATGACTGTGCTGTTTGTCATAAGCCTGGGGGCGCTCCGGAGGTCAGTCGGCAGCTGGGGGCTGGACAACAGAATTGATGAGTCACGCGGGAAATGTTACAGCTGTAGCAACCTGATGTAGCAATCTGAGCAAACGGGTGCACGGGGAGGGAGGGGATGGGGACAATGACACAACAATTTATGGTGGGACGGAGAGAGGAGGGGGAGGGGGCAATACGGGACAAGGCAATGTGATAAGACACAAACTGCTAAGCCATTTCAGCAGAGTCAATCAGCTTCACCTGCCTTATCTCAGATGGAGCAGAACAGGCTGGGAATAATAGTAAGTAATCTGTGAAATTATGGCAGATGTCTCTAGACAGATGATATCACCAAGTGGATGGAGGAGTCAGACAAGGACATGTGATGGTCACACAATTCATGTGATGGTGAGGGAATTCACTGTTGCTAGGAATTACAACCACCAGTGTGTTCGGACTAAAATATCGAGGGAGAGCACGTGAATACGAGTGGCTCATAGATGTTTCACCAGCAGGCGACATGACCAGTACGGGTCTAGATTAGTACGGGTGTCAGGGGTTATGGGGAGAAGGCAGGAGAATGCGGTTAGGAAGGAGAGATAGGTCAGGCATGATTGAATGGTGGAGTAGACTTGATGGGCCGAATGGCCTAATTCTACTCCTATGACTTATGACCAGGAATTTTCCGTGACCCAGACAACCTCCTTTCTCTTGGAGGTTGTGAGGAGAATCAGAGTAGAGGTTGCTCAAAATCACAAAGGCTGTATGTTCCAGTGAGTGATGGGGAACTGAAAAACTGGGATGCCCATGTCAGATCGGCATTTCCCAATGTAAAGAGCGGGCGGGAGATGGGAGGGGAGAGGGAAGAGTGGTAAGAAGCAAGAGAGATTCTGGAGACAGCCTTTGTTGTGCTGAGAGCCAAAGGAGCTGACACACAGGTGGAGGTGAAGGACGAACCTCCGCACTCTGTCGAGTCAAATTAGCTGAAGCGAGGACCTCTGGTGAGGCCTAATCACGTCATTAAAGAGGACTGGGTAAAACATGCACAGGTTGAAGAGAGACAATGTGAAAAGTGATGGATTGGAGGACTATGAAGAAGGGAAGCATAAATTTAAAAAAAAAACATCTGAAGAGCTATTGATAGGCAAGCATTGTTGAGCCTACGTTTGTGGAAAAATGAAAGGGAGAAGAAAGTTTTTTCTCGTGAAGGTGCCAATGAGCTTGGAGAGGCAAAGAATGAAATGGAAGTGGAGACGAGGAGGAGAGTGAATCAGAACCACTAAAGACAGAGAACATGAGGGGTATGGCTCAACTTGGACTTCAGGAAGGGTGGACAGCAATCTCATAGTCATAGAGTGAGACAGCGTGGAAACTGACCCTTCGGCCCAACTTGCCCACACCGGCCAACATGTTCCAGCTACTCTAGTCCCACCTTCCCGCGTTTGGCCCCTATCTCTCCAAACCGGTCCTATCCATTTACCTGTCTAACTGTTTCTTAAATCTTGGGATAGTCCCAGCCTCAGCTATCTCCTCTGGCAGCTTGTTCCATAACCCCACCACCCTTTGTGTGAAAAAGTTACCCCTTTGATTCCTATTAAATCTTTTCCCCTTCACCTTAAACTTATGCCATCTGGTCCTCGATTCACTTACTCTGTGCTAGAGACTGATCTATTCCTCTCATGATTTTATACACCTCTATAAGATCACCCCTCATCCTCCTGCACTCCAAGGAATAGAGTCCCAACCTCTCCCTACAGCTCAGACCCCCTAGTCCTGGCAACATCCTTGTAAGTCTTCTCTGTAACCTTTCCAGCTATCTCTTCCTCTTAACCCCATTCTCCTGCCATATCCCCATAAACCCGTACTAATCAAGAATCTATCTATCTCTGCTTTAAAAAATATCCATTGACTTGGCCTCCATAGTCCTCTGTGGCAATGAATTCCACCAGGGATATAGTCATGCAACATGGAAACAGGCCGTTCGGCCCAAGTAGTCCACATGGACCAGTATGCCCCATCTACACTAATCCCACCCGCCAATGTCCCTCAAAACCTGTTGAGAATGTACCGGGGATGTGGCGAAAAGGAGATGACGTCCCAGACATCTGTGTCCACATGTAGCCGCTGAACCCCACTGTAGACATCTCCGTTCTCATCCAGTCCGCACAGCACGTAGATGCTGGCCCCGTCGCTGGCCGCCGCTGCCCTCTCCACAGGCTGAACCATGCCGCTCATGCCCACCCACTCCGTGTGGCTCACGGGCAGACGCTCCACATCACCTATCACCGCCTCGTCGGTGCTTCCTCCCAGCACGTAGAGGTACTGGCCGGCGCCGACGGCACAGTGCCAGTTGCGGGATTGCTTCATGGAAGGTCCTTCCGACCAGCTGTTCTCCCAGCAGTTGTAAATCAGCACCCAGTCCACGCAGTACCACACCACCTCGTCTCGGAAGTATCCGCCCGTGACAAAGATGGAATTCCCTGGTGCAGAGACATTCAGGGAACAACTTAATCACACGAAGGGAAACTTAAAATTAAAAGTCTATGCATTCAAGGCAATCAATCTCACAGAAACCGCCAATCAATGTTTTAGTTTAAAGGTACACAAAAATGCCGGAGAAACTCAGCGGGTGCAGCAGCATCTATGGAGCGAAGGAGATGGGCAACGTTTCGGGCCGAAACCTTTCTTCAGAATTTAGTTTAGTTTAGAGATACAGCACGGAAACAGACCCTTCGGCCCACTGGGTCTGCGCCGACTAGCGAAGCCCACACATTAACACTATCCTTCACCCACAAGGGACAAAGTTTACATTTTCCAATACATTTTATTTATCTGTTAAACTGCAAATAAAATCAGGATTATGTCGGCTTTAAAACAAAAGTGTGCAAAGAATGCAAAATTGACAAAGCCTAAATGTGAAGCAGAATACTGGAGACAGCATTCCATTCCACTGCTGCACGTCAAATAGTAGCACAGGCTCTTTTACATTAATACACAAGACAGTTTTAGGTTTGTTAGATGTTGCTCCCTGCCTGAATTCTCAATGAACCAAGGTGAAACCTGAGATATAGACACAAGATGCTGGAATACCTCAGAGGTCAGGCAACATCTCTGGAGAAAATGGATAGGAGACTTTTCGGGTCAGGACCCTTCTTCAGACTTGATACGAAATGTCGCTTATCCATTTTCTCCAAAGACGCTGCCTGTCCTGCTGAGCTACTCCAGGACTTTGTGTCTGCCTTTGGTATAAACCAGCATCTGCAGTTACCTTTCACTGCAAGATGAAACCTGGCTTGATGGTGATGACAGAGTGGAGGATAACCAAGGCCATGTTATGGTGCGTAGTGAGGTTTTACTTTGCTGCTGATGGGCCACAATAGTCCATGGATGGCCAGTTTTAGGCTGCCGGATATATATCCCATTTATCACTATGGTAATGCTGTAAAGGACAATGAACTGTGGCCCCAATATAAATTGGATTTTTGTCTCTACCAGGACCATGCAATGTGCCAATATTGCCATACACAGTTGCATTGTAATGAGGGAGGACAAAGCCACGTTGTTTTATCGCTTGTGTTGCTTCACTCTCCAAGCTTTAGATTCTGGATTTCAATGGCCTGGTCAGATTTGGTATTGTACTGTAGTCCCTCAGTCGTTGCCCTTTATCTAGTGCCATTGAACATAGAAACATACTGTTTCATTGTGCGAGGTAGAATGACAAATGGTAATAGGCAGGAGGTTTCCCCTACCTGTGTTTAACGATATGTTGTGAGATTTTCCATACCAAATGCATCTGCTTCATTTTAATTAAAAGTCTCATGTTCAGCCACAATCCTAACATCACAAAAATCCTTATCAAATAAAGGTAAGCACTATAGGCAAAAAGTGCTGGAGTAACTCAGCAGGTCAGGCTACATCTCTGGAGAAAAAGGATGGGGTGTTTCGGGTCAGGACGCTTCTTCAGACTCATTAAAAGACATATTTGTCTTCAGATCTGTCCAGATTTGTATCATAAGATATCTTACCTTATCTGATAAGTTAACCATTTATCTGTTAAGTTACCGTCAGAGAGTTGTACAGCGTGGAAACAAATGTCCAATTGACTAAATTGCTGACAATTAACGAAGGAAAAGCAAAGGAGTTAGGATACTTAAAAAAAAATTAAATGCAGAAAGTCTCAAGATATGTTAAAACATGTAATGTCTGTGTGTCCTGTGCACAACTCAGCCACGAAACAATCTGGAAATCTGAAATTTAGCATGTAAGTCAAGTATACTATAAGGAAGTGCGATAACACTCAATGACATAATTTATTATCCATCCCAAAATGTCCCCAAGCAGTTAACAGTGATTTATTACCTTGAACTGCTCATGTATCTGTGATGAAATTACTTCAACTGTGCTATTAAGTAAGGTTTTGACCCACTAATTAGGAAGGAATCAAATATTTCCGAGGCAGAGTTATGTGTCACTTAGAAAGGAACGTTCAGATGGTGATGTATTGATACTCACAGTGTCTGACGGTGGATGTGAATGTTTTTGAGTAAGTGAAGTTAGGGCAATACATCTGGTAATTGGCATACACTGCCATAATGATGCAGTGTACAGCAGTGAAAAGCGTGACTGTTTTGAGATGAATAATGGGATGCCAATCAAGTTAGCAGCTTTGTTATGGATGATGTTAAGTTTGAATATTATTGGAGCTTCAGTCAAGTAAAGAGTATTCCATCATGCTCCTGACGTGCCTTGTGGATATTGGAAAGAGGTATCAAGAGGTGCGTCATTTGTCCTATTAAATATAGTCTTTGATAAAAAGTTTCCAGTTAATGGTGACCTCCAGGATGTTGGTGGTGGGGAGATGTCAACGGCAACTGTTGATGGCAAGAATGTGCAGCATCATTGTTGCCTTATAGCGATTGCAGCGCCAGACCCGGGTTCGATCCCGACGATGGGTGCTGTTTGTACGGAGTTTTACATTCTCCCCGTGATCACGTGGATTTTCTCAGAGATCTTCGGTTCCCTCCCACACTCCAAAGACGTACAGGTTTGTAGGTTAATTGACTTAATACAAGCGTAAATTATCCCTTGTGTGTGTAGGATAGTGTTAATGTGCGGGATCGCTGGTCGGCGCAGACTCGGTGGGCCAAAGGACCTGTTTCGTGCTGTATCTCTAAACTAAACTAAACTCTCTGGTTGTAGTTGGTCATTCCTGAAAAGTTGGTAGCATGAATATTATTTACTTATCAGCTCAAGCATGAATATTACCAAAGGGCCTGTTTCCGTGCTGTATGACTCTATGACCCTCTGTCCAAGCTATACTATGCTGCAGTTATGGTCTACCCAACAAAGTGGAAAACTGGATACCAAATTAGGACAAATCCAATTCTACCAATTGACCCTCCCCCAATTATTTATATTCAATCATCAATGAGGTAATGGAAACTCTTACAAAATCCCTGTCAGATAGCAAGACCTCTGGTGGATAGAATTTGGATAGTGCTAGGACCATCCAGATCTAGTGGCACAGAGCTGTGGAATAACAGACAAAATGTGTAGGAAAGAACTGCAGATGCTTGATTACACCGAAGATAGACACAAAATGCTGGATCATGTCTGGGTAGAAGGAATGGGTGACGTTTTGTGTCGAGACCCTTCTTCAGAGGAATGACAATCTGGAAACATAAATTTAAATCCCATCAGGAAGATTTGAATGCACTTGATAAATCAAAACTGGAGTTAAGTGACATGGTAGAAACATCTAGTCTCAGCAACGGTGGGCATAAAATAACTGATTATTGCAATTCGAAGAAGGGTCTAGTTCAGTCCAAAGAAGGGTCTTGACCCGGAACGTCACCTATTCATTCACTCCATAGATGCTGCCTCACCCGCTGAATTTCTCCAGCATTTTTGTCTACCTTCGATTTTTCCAGCATCTGCAGTTCTTTCTTAAACATTGTAATCATCATGCCCTGGTTCATTAATGTCCTCAAGGAAATAAACTTGATATCCTTCTGTATCTGGCACATATACAACTCCAGACCCAAAATGGCATGGTTGACTCTTTAACTGCCCTCAAAAATGCTCTGGTAAGGCACTTGGTTGTTTCAAAAACTGTTACATTTAACCAGAATGGGAATAAAACTGAGTTAACATATGATGAGTGTTTGACAGCACTGGGCCTGTAGTCGCTGGAGTTTTAAAAAAATGTACAGAATAGCGAAAGGCTTGGATGGAGTGAATGTGGAGAGGATGTTTCCACTGGTGGGAGAATTTAGGTAATTACCTCGGAATGAAAGGACGTTCTTTGAGTAAGGAGATTAAGAGGAATTTCTTTAGTCAGACACTGTGCAGGCCAAGTCAATGGACATTTTTAATGCAGTGATAAGATTCTTGATTAGTATGGGTGTCAGGGGTTATGGGGAAATGACTTCAGTCATGAGAGGGTGGTGAATCTGTGGAATTATTTGCCACAGTCAGGGGTTATGGGGAGAAGGCAAGAGAGTGGGCTTAGGAAGGAGATAGATCAGCCAAGATTGAATGGCCGAGTAGAAGTGATGGGCCGAATGGCCTAATTCTGCTCCTACCACTTGTGACCTTAAATATAATTCCAACGCATGGGAGTGAATAGTTGACTGTAGAAAGGGCTTGAGATGAATATACAGTATATTTGAGATGTGTATACAGTATTTCATATTTTTGCGTTACCTACTGCTGCCACGGCGTACTGGGTGAGGTTTCTGCGGCGGAGAGGGGAGCAGGCTTGCCATGAGTTGGTTTTAGGGTGGAATTGGAAGAGTTCTTGCTGCTCCAGCTCGTGTCTTCCCCCGAGGACGTAGAGGGTCTGGTAGCTGCGGCCTCTCTGGGGGAGGCCCTGGGCCGCCGTCCATTGGCGGGGTAGGGCCCGGCTGAGCATCTTCAGCAGGCGGCCGCAAGTGTCGTCCTCGCCGCTGCCCCCGCCCTTGGTCCGTTGTATGAGGAGGTCGAGGAAGGCGAGGCTGAGGAAGGGGGCCCTGACCAGGCCGAGCAGCGACGGCAAGGCCGCATCCCGGCCGCGCCCGTGGCTCGCCCACTCCACCAAGGCCTCGACCACCTCGTCCTCGGCGCCCACGTACAGCTCGTCGCTGGCCAGCAGCTCGGCCAGAGCCTCCTCGGGGAGCTGCTCCAGCTCCTCCCGCTCGGCCATCACGGCGGCCAGGTGAGTGTGGGCCACCCGGCGGGCGGCGGCCTCCAGGCCCGGGCAGGCGAAGCGCCTCGAGTAGGCCCAGAAGCCTAGGCAGTTGCCGGCGCGGAGCTGGCGCTGCAGGAAGGCGCCGCACAGACGCTTGAGCCGCTCCAACAGCAAGAAGTCGGCGGCCTCCAGCAGCGCCGCCGCGTTGTGCCGCTCGATCAGGACGTGGCCGCCCTGGGCGAAGGCCAGCAGCCGCTCGAACACCTCGGCGTCCAGGCCTCGCAGCACGACGCGGCGCCCAGGCCCCGACCGATCCCTGGTGCCGCCGAAGAACAAGGCGCGAAAGTAGTCGCTGGCCCGCGACAGCGCGGCCCTGTTGACATGGAATAGCCGCTGGCCCACCTCCAGCACGGCGTCGGGGGCCGGCACCGCCATCTCGTCCCGGGCCTCCGCCGCCATCTCCCCCCTCCCCTCCCCTCCCAGGCCAACCCTGCTCTATATCAAAGATCTATATTAAAACCCTCTGCCAGGGGAACAAACACTACACCCACAGGCCAGAGCCAAACATATCTGGTATCCAGAGCAGAAAATAAACTGCTGGAAGAACAGCGGATCAAAGCAAAAAATAGGTCTGGCATCCAAGCCTATTTTAATAGACCAATAACTTCGTTTGACCCAAGTTTGACCAGAGAGGCATCTCATCTGTAAGGTAACCTAGCACAATCTAAGGGAAAGCTAGACCCCTTCCCCCCAGCTTCAAACACAAGTAAATAGAATATTGCCAACTAAATCAGAGTTTAGAAATCTATCTGAATGAAACTAGAAACATAGAAAATAGGTGCAGGAGTAGGCCATTCGGCCCTTCGAGCCTGCACCGCCATTCAATATGATCATGGCTGATCATACAACTAAACCGATGCAAAGGAGATGCAACACCTGTCGCTATACCTCCTCCCTCGACTCGACATGGGGATATAACTGAGGTCTCCGCTGAGGGCAGTTTATTCTGGAGTAGAAAGGGAATTTCACAATGATAGGTATAAAATGGCCAGGGATAAAACTTAAAGACAGAGTCAGAGAGAAGTGAAGCGGGAGTAAAATCCAGAGAACTGAGGGAATTCAAAAGGTGTGATATATAGAAGATGGAATGGTACAGAGCAAGCACAGGTCCTTTCATCTACAATGCCTGTGCCAGCCATCATGCCAATTTAAAGCAGATTTCTGCCTAAAAGTGATCTGAATTCCTCAACGTCCTGCCCCTTTATGTATCTGTGTAAATGTTTATTAAAAGTTCCTATCATATCTGCTTCCACCTTTTCCCCTGGCAGCATGTTCCAGACACCCACTATTCCCTGGCAACCACGTAAATCTCCTTTAAACTTTCCCCCTCTTACCTTAAAGTAACGCCCTCTAATATTTGACCTTTCTAATCTGGGAAAAAGACTGATTATCCACCCTGTCTATGCCACCATTTTCTATACTTAGATCACGTTTCTCCTCAGCCTCCGATGCTCCAAAGCAAACAGTCCAATAGTCCAACAGTCCTTCATGAGAGAATGACAACAAAGCAAACAGAGATAAAATGTAATCACCTTTCCTAGCTAACAATGATCTATACATTTTCCTTGATTATCATCTCTTTTGATGTCTCGTTTTGACACCTTATGTCTAATGTCTCCCTTATGTCTCCCTCTCCCCTGACTTTCAGTCTGAAGAAGGGTTTCGACCTGAAACATCACCTATTCCTTCTACCCAGACATGCTGCTTGTCCCGCTGAGTTACTCCAGCATTTTATGTCTCTCTTCAGTGTAAACCAGCATCTGCAGTTCCTTCGTACACTTTCCTTATAGCTGATACTTTCTAACACAGGCACCATCCTGGTGAATCTTGTATGCATGCCCTTCAAAGCCTCTACCTTCTAATGTGACGACCAGAACTACACACAACCATTGAACACCAAGCCATTTGTTCCAGCATCGCTTTTGGGCAGGTGATCTTCCTTCCACAGACTGCAGCTCATCATTCACAATGTGTGGCCTTTGTGAACTCTCTTTGTGGTTGACAAAGTAACTGAGCAGATTTTTTTTAAATTTTGCAACATTAGATTTTTTCCATTCAGTTGACAAAGCTGCCACAGCCAGACATAAAAACAGTTTTACCAAAAACCTGTAGCCTCCTTTTGCCCTGGTATTTTATTTAATTCATATGTTGATTCAATAATGTTTTATTATTAGTGTTTAATGTTTTATGTGTCATTCCTAACTGTCACTGTACGTTGTTGTCACTTGTGAGCGGAGCACCAAGGCAAATTCCTTGTATATGAATACTTGGCCAATAATTCAATTCAATTAACTAATCCTCTCCATAATGAAAGATATTAACAAATGTATTTATTAATATTTTTGGGGTTTTGTTTGAGTTTGGGCATTTGTTGTATACTCATGGTTGAGACTAATAGATGTATAGAGACTAAAGAACTTAGATATATTTTTGAAAGATCAAAAAATTGAGGGCATCTGGCACAGAGGAGGGGTTAAGGCCCGGATAGATCAGCCATGATTATATTGAATGGTGGGGCATGTTTCAGTGGCCAGATGGCCTATTGCTCGACATCTTAACTTTTCATGAGTGCTTGTGACTCAAAGTATATGATGATTTGGCAAGAAGCAGGGCGGTCCTGACCTGCCATCTACCTTATTGGATGCCTTTGTGCTATCTTTAATCAGACTTTATCTTGCACTAAATATTGTATCTATTATTTTTATCTGCGCACTGTGGATGGCTTGATTGTCATCATGGATAGTTTTTTCTTTGACTGGATAGCATGCAAACAAAATCTATTCACTGCACCTAGATACACATGATGATAGTAAAATAAACTAAAGTAAACTGAAAGAGGTACAACGACACAAGAGACTGCAGATGCTGGATTCTGGTAAGAAATGCAGAATGCCAGAGGAACTCAACAGGCCGAGCAGCATCTGTGGAGACAAAATATGTATTTTATTTTGAGCCAAGACCCTGAAATAGTATCTAGAGGTGAGAGGAAAGATGATCTTATGAAATGGTGGAATAGAATGCAGCCTCAGTGGTGAGGACTGAGGAGAAGAACGACTTTGGTATTGCTTTGAGTCGGTAGTCTGGGCAATATTCAAGGACTCAGCAATGGACCTGAACCAATATGCCACAGTTGTTACCAACTTCATAAGGAAATGTGTGGAGGAGTTTGAATACGTTCAGTTCACTTTGTTTTGTACAAAAAAAAAGATACAAAGTGTTGGAGTTTGAATTATTCCAGCACTTTGTGTTTTTTTTTGGTAAATCAGCATCGGCAGTTTCTCGCAGACACAAAGTGCTGGAGTAATTCAGTGAGCCAGGCAGCATCTCTGGAGGAAAAGGGATAGGTGGTGTTTTGGGACGGGATCCAACCTCACCAATCCTTTTTCTCCAGAGATACGGCCTGACGCACTGAGTCCAGCACGTTGTGTCTATCTGGCATAAACCAGCATCTGCAGTTCTTTGTTTCTATATCACCAGTTCATTTACGTCTAGTTTATTGTCACGTGTACTGAGGATAAACAGCTTTGATTTGCATGTCACTCAATCCGATCAGATAATACTACACATAAATATCAGGTCAAACTCAAGTCCAATAAATAGAGCAAAGGGAAAGCACAGAAAGCAGAATGTAGTTCTTTTGTTGCTGAAAGTGAAGTGTGGTGAATTCAGCACGATTTATTACTGTGGAGTTTCAGTACTGTATTAGTGTATTGCTGAAAATAATCACAAATTGCTGGCCAGGCAACACCTCTGGAGAAAAGGAATATGCCACAGTTGTTACCGACTTCACAAGGAGATATGTGGAGGAGTTTGCATAAGTTCAATTTCATATAGAACATGGAAAATAGGTGCTGGAGGCCATTCGGCCCTTCTAGCCAGCACCTCCGTTCATTGTGATCCTGGCTGATCGTCCCAAATCAATAACCCAGGCCTGCCTTCGCCCCATATCCCTTGATTCCACTGGCCCCTAGAAGCTGCATCTAACTCTCTCTAAATATCCATCCAGTGATTTGGCCTCCCCTGCCCTCTGTGGCAGGGAATTCCACAAATTCACAACTCTCTGGGTGAATTTGTGGAATTCCCTGACTGACACAGTTTCCTTTGTTTTTTGTTTTGTACAGAAAAAAAAAGACACAAAGTGCTGGAGTTTTGAATTATTTCCAAATAGGTGACCCTATTTCGGTTCGAGACCCTTCTTCAGTCTCTAGTTTTATTGTAAGCTGGAGCAAAGATCCTATAGCTCTGCTCTGCTATAGGATCTTTGAGCTGGAGGTTTTTGCCAAGGCAAGGGGCACGCAGTGAGTGACCTGTAACGTTTTCTTATGGCGCAACCCTGGCAGCTTGCGGCAGGTGCCGTGACGCGGGTTGGTGTCTCACAGAGGCTTGATGTGAGGAGGGCGGGCGGGCGTTAGGACCGTGGGGGGCAAGCAGCGGACGGGCGTTAGGACCCGGGGAGGAGCTGCGGCCTCAGGTACCAGGCGGGGCGGTTGCTGCGGGCGACCATCGGCTCGGCCCTACTCGGCTAGACTCGGCCTTGCTCGGCTCGGCTCTCCCAGTCGCCGGCGATCCATCCTCGGGCGGAGGTGCTGCTTTGTGTGTGTGGGTATCTCGCTTCATGTGGACGTTCATTGCCCGTTATTGTGCTGGGAGGGAGAGAGGGTGGGGGTCGGGGCTGGTGCTGCTGCTGGGCAACGTTAATGCTGGAGTAACCCCCAGCTGGGACGGGCGGCATCTCTGGGAGAGAAGGAGTGGGCGACGTTTCGGGCCCACACCCCGTTCTTGACAGATACAGATGCTTGTACTCGCTAGAATGTAGAAGATTGAGGGGGGATCTTATAGAAACTTACAACATTCTCAAGGGGTTGGACAGGCTAGATGCAGGAAGATTGTTCCCGATGTTGGGGAAGTCCAGGACAAGGGGTCACACAGTTTAAGGATAAAGGGGAAATCTTTTAGGACAGAGATGAGGAAATAATTTTTCACACAGAGTGGTAAATCTGTGGAATTCTCTGCCACAGTTGAGGCCACAGTTCATTGGCTATATTTAAGAGGGAGTTAGATGTGGCCCTTGTGGCTAAAGGGATCAGGGGGTATGGAGAGAAGGCAAGTACAGGATACTGAGTTGGATGATCTGCCATGATCATATTGAATGGCGGTGCAGGCTCAAAGGGCCGAATGGCCTCTACTCCTGCACCTATTTTCTATGTCTATAAAACACAACAAAATGCATGAAACATGAAAATCAAAGTAACGAGTGGATAAGTCCAAGAATAGAGTTGTGCAAACATTGGGGGGGGGGGGGGGGGGTTTGGGGGGGGGGGGGGGGGGGGGGGGGGGGGGGGGGGGGGGGGGGGAGGTGATGGGTGGGAGGAGGAGGTCTCACAGGGAAGGGCCTGTACCATTTAGGCGATTTTTTTCGGCGACTGTCTCCCCCCCTACGACAATGTCTACAACAACCTACCACCTAGTCGAAGTCCAGCTACCCGCAAGCTACCCACAAGGTACATGTCGCTGGTTGACGTTGGTAGTCGCCAATGGAATTCACCGAAGTCAGCACCGGCGACAACCTACGACAGCACCTACGTCATTATGGCGACAACCTACGACACCACGTACGTCTGGAGAAGTCAAGCTACGTTCATTGGCGTCAAGCCGACTGTCGCCGAAAAGTTTTAAGCATTTCAAAATCCAGAAAAACGCTACGATTCTTTGCTCGACTGACGAGACTACTCACGACCATACAGGCAACACCCCGGCGAGCATGTGGCGACAGCCTACTAGCCTGTAGTCGCCTAAAAAATTTGCCTAAGTGGGACAGGGGCATCGGTCTAACCCACGGCAGAAAGGAGAGGAGTTGTACAGTTTGATAGCCACAGGGAAGAAGGATCTCCTGTGGTGTTCTGTCCTGCTTCTTGGCGGAACCGGTCTGTTGCTACAGGTGCTCCTCAGGTTGACCAGTGTGTATTATGGAGGGGGTGAGATTTATTATGAAGTCAGGTCGGGACCCTCCTTCAGACTGAATGTCACCCATTACTTTTCTCCAGAGATGCTGCCTGTCCTGCCGAGATGCACCAGCATTTTGTGTCTCTCTTCGGTGTAAACTAGCATCTGCAGTTCCTACACAGTTTCAGTTTAATACCGAAAAGGTGCAGTAAAAAGCTTTTGTTCCATGCTAGCCAGTTAGCAGAAAGTCAATACATGATTGCAATCAATCCATTTACAGTGTATAGATACATGATAAGGGAATAACGTTTTTAGTGCAAGGTAAAGCCAGCAAAGTCCGATCAAGGATAGTCCGAGGGTCACCAAAGAAGTAGATAGTAGTTCAGCACTGTTCTCTGGTTGTGGTAGGATGATTCATTTGCCTGATAACAGCCGGGTAGAAACTGTCCTGTATCTGGAAGTGTGCGTTTTCACACTACCATACCTTTTGCCTGGGGAGAAGAGGGAGTGGACAGTGTGCGACTTGTTCTCGATTATGCTGCTGGCCTTGCCGAAGCAGCATGAGGTATAAATGGAGTCAGTGGTAGGGAGGTTGGTTTGTGTGATGGTCTGGGCTGCGTCCACAATTTGTTGCAATTTCTTGCGGTCTTGGATGGAGCTGTGATGCATCCCAATAAAATGCTTTCTATGTTGCATCTGTAGAAGTTACTGAGAGTTGTAGAGGATGTGCCGAACTTCCTAAGCCTTCTAAGGAAGTAGAGGTGTTTGTGTACTTTCTTGGTCATTGCCTCAAAATGGGTGGTCCAGGAGAAATTGTTGGTGATATTGACTCCTGGGAATTTGGGTTGTCAATATTTTGTGTAGAGGAATGACAGTGTTGCATCTCCCTTCCCTGGCTGCATGCCTGGCCTCCCCCTCCCCTGATTGCATGTCTTTCCCTGGGCTTGTGCTGTTGGCAATCATGGGGCATTACTGCTTGTAAATTGGACGAGGTATATAGAAGGCAATTGCAGTTTGCGAGCAAAAACCCAGCATTGAAACAAGATGTTTTAAATCCTTGATGCAGCTGCGGCCAGCTTAAAATTGATGTTCATACTGTGACAAACTTGTATTAGTTTCAGTCTTTTATGAATGTTTCTAGAAATGATCCCTAATCTGTGCATAGTTTTGACAATACAATGTTTTCTTCCTTAATTACCAGGTATTGCATCGTATTCTTTCTGTGTGAACGATGTTCGATCAGGATATACATTTCCTGGGCAATTTCATGATAGACATAGGACATAGAAAAATAGGTGCAGGAGTAGGCCATTCGGCCCTTCGGCCCTTCGAGCCTGCACCGCCATTCGATATGATCATGGCTTATCATCCAACTCAGTATCCCATCCCTGCCTTCTCTCCATACCCATGATTGATCCAATATCTGTGAATTTAGTTGAAGAATTTTGAGTTGGTATGAGATACTGAAGTATCTTTAAAGCTGAGCTTTGCCCAAATTATTCTCCCCCCCCCCCCCCTTTTTTTATAGACAATAGACAATAGGTGCAGGAGTAGGCCATTTGGCCCTTCGAGCCAGCACCACCATTCAATGTGATCATGGCTGATCATCCCCAATCAGTACCCCCCTCCTGCCTTCTCCCCATATCCCCTGACTCTGCTATTTTTAAGAGCCCTACCTAGGTCTCTCTTGAAAGCATCCAGAGAACCTGCCTCCACCACCCTCTGAGGCAGATAATTCCACAGACTCACCACTCTCTGTGAGAAAAAGTGTTTCCTCGTCTCCGTTCTAAATGGCCTACTCCTTATTCTTAAACTGCGGCCCCTGGTTCTGGACTCTCCCAACATCGGGAACATGTTTCCTGCCTCTATCATGTCCAAGCCCTTAACAATCTTATATGTTTCAATGAGATTCCCTCTCATCCTTCTAAACTTCAACTGCTTGGTGTCATGTACAGGGAAATTATATAAGGTCCCTGGTGCTAACTCAGATGAGATCAACTTCTTTGACATCACCACCGATGTAATTCACCATTTCTCTGCACTGATGGTTCAATGACTCACTGTCTTAGCCAAATTAGTCATTAAAGCTGCTAGTTGCATGCGCAATTTATTAAATAAAGATTGCTTCAAAAATTACAGAACATTCCTGCCATAATACAAGTGCAAGTCGTTTTTCTATGAATGTAGACAGTAAGATGGAAAGTTACAGATCCTAGGAGACCCTGCAAAAATATTAACCTGCAATTTCAATCAGAAACTGATCAAACAACCTTCAATTTGCTACATGCTATTTCACCGTTGGATTTGCTGTAACCTGTTACCTTAATCTCACAATTAAAGTTCCTTTAATGTACATTCTTTATCTTACTAGCGCTAAAGGGGAGGCAGAATCCTACCTGTGGTTTGGGGAAAAAATGCACATTTCTGTTATCCACAGGGGTTCAAATTGTTGCCTTCACTCAGTCCTTTCATTATAATGCACCACACTTGCTCAATTAGCTCAGAACCAGAACTTTGCAGAAAGCCCTGACTCAGTGGGTTTTGGTTTACGTCAGGAAAGGACAAGGTGCCGTGGTCCAAGCATCACATCACTAACCAGTTGTTTTTCTGCGTTAAGGAGGGTGATTGTGTCAGCAGGAGGGCACCCATTGTAAAGGAATTCATTGTTTACGGGGCAGTAACCCCAAGTAACAAATACCTGACCTCATGGGGTTTTATCACAATTAAAACAGGATGACTTTTCTCTGCGGCATTATTCCAGCAAAGATGGGTGCTGTCACTCTGGGAAATTGTCTTAATCAAAACAGGAGTTTGTTCCCTCAGAGTAAACCCTTGTAAGGAAATGTGTAGGAAGGAACTGCAGATGTTGGTTTGAACCAAAGAGAGACACAAAATGCTGGACCCCATGAGGTTAGGGGGGACTTGATAGAGGTCTTTAAAATGATGAGAGGGATAGACCGAGTTGATGTGATTCTTGGACACGGCTTATCCCTTTGACGAATAGGGAAGATTCATAACACTAAGAGGGACATAAAACTTCAAAATAAGGGACAGAAGTTTAGGCAGGGAAATATGATGGGGGGGAGACCCTTCTTTAATCTCCTTCTTCAATCGAGAGTTACTGCAGTTTGGTCTATTTTGGAATGAGCTTCCAGTTCTTCTTTCCACAGATGCTGTGGAGGCAGTCCAGCTTTCTGTGGTATCATTTATTTAAATAAATTGCATTTAGGCATATGGACCTGAGAAGTCAATTTATGGTAGGGTTATTGAAAGTTGAGTGCAGAAGCATCTACTATTCCATAAGTTGGTGAAAAAAATTTGTTCGGCACAGAAACTGAAATCTTTTGTAGGGCCGAGATGACCTGAATATTCCGTGCTCTAATTTCCCAGTCAACAGATTATGGATTCAGGTTACACAAAAAAGCTGGAGAAACTCAGCGGGTGCAGCAGCATCTATGGAGCGAAGGAAATAGGCAACGTTTCGGGCCGAAACCCTTCTTCCTTGTTGCCTATTTCCTTCGCTCCATAGATGCTGCTGCACCCGCTGAGTTTCTCCAGCTTTTTTGTGTAACCTTCGATTCTCCAGCATCTGCAGTTCCTTCTTAAACAAGATTATGGATTCAACTGGATTGAGATTCTTCTGTGCAATGAGTTAGCAAAAGATTGTGGGAGAGTCGGCTCTTGTGTTGAAGTATTTTACTGAAGATATTTATTTCAGTGCTCCAGAAGATTACCACAATGTCTGACTAACTGGGTAATGACTACAGTATAAAGACGTTGACAAATGCTGTAAGTCTCTGAGTCATAGGGCAACCGACCAAAATACTGGGAGGGGGAAATCCATAGACAAATCTTGGTGCCTAACAACGCTAGTGTCCTGTCCAGCAGTCAGAGGTGCCCCATCCATTTGAAAACATTGATTGTGCAGTGATTTGAGGTGAGTTTATTGCTTGGCTGTGACTTGAGAGCAAGCTGTATATTATAAAGCTAGCAAATCGTGTGCTTTTCCTACAGTGGTGCCAATTAGACATTTGAAGCAATTGAAAATGATGCTTTCTTTTTTTTAATAGTTTGCAACTTTTCTGATGGAGATTTTCTTCCTCCTGTCCTGTGAATCTGTTGGCTGAAGGACACATAATTCACCTATGGCTTTGGGCGTCTGTGGCTTTTCGCATTCCCTTTTGCAGATTTTCCATTGACACACTATGATTGGTTGTTACTAAGGTTTTGATTTATGGTGCACAAAATGGCATTGTTGGATCCAGATGGATTGTCCTTGCCAGTGTCTGCTTTCCCTGAAGCGTGCCTCTTGCACGGAACTGTTTACTCGGCTGACTCTTTGTAAAGTAGGATACTAGGTTGCAGATAGACACAAAAAGCTGGAGTAGCTCAGCGGGTCAGACTGCATCTCTGGAGAAAATGAATAGGTGACGTTTCGGGTGGAGACCCTTCTTCAGATTTGGATGGAGGAAAACCTTTATAAATTACGTATTTTTCGGGCTTGCCTTCCTCAGATTGAAGAAGGGTCTCGACCCGAAATGTCACCCATTCCTTTTCTCCAGAGATGCTATCTGACCCGCTGTTATCACAGCTCTTCGTGTCTATCTTCGGTTTAAACAAGCATCTGGAGTTCCTTGCTACACATACTAGATTGCAGACTTTGACTTGGTATTGCACAGCGGTGGTTTTCGAAACATTCATCACAGAAACTATTCATTTAGATCAGGATCATGAAGCCATGTTTTTAATTCATTAACTGCATCGACTGTTAGTGCCTCCGAATATAGCACTTGACTTGGAATTGAAACTGAGAACATACAATATTATTTGCAGTGAATCCTTGCCAGATGAGCTCCTTCAGTCACTATGGGAACAATATTTTCTATTTAAAGTCATTGTGTAGATGGCCAGCCCGCATTTCATTGGTGTCTAACCGCGCAGGGCACAGAGGCAATTAGAAAATCCAAAAAAGAGATTTGTTTCACGAAAAACAAATATTTCTTTTGTTTCTACAGATTGGATAAAACAGGACCGGGGAAACACTCACCTGCTGCAGCGTTGGAAGGAGAAACTTTGAAGTCGGAAGACCAATAATAAGCTTGCCTGACTGTTGGACTCTGGCCCACAAATTCACATTCGTAGTGCCGTGTAACATTCACACCACTTGGTTTCTTTGGGACTTCTCTTATCGCCAAGTGATTCTGGATTTGCCAAATATTGCGGAGTAGCTTGTAAGAATGAGCGAATTCTGGTTATGTTTCAACTGCTGCATTGCAGAACAACCACAGCCGGTGAGTGTGCTGTTTACAATCACGATTCCCACGGTTTAGCTGCTTATTGATTTTATAATGTACAGAACATTATTAATGGCGTAGAGTAGTTTGTTATAAACATTCAACAGAGAAGGCACAGTGATTTGAACAGAAGTACCATCTGCTCTTTGTATTCCTGGATGCCCTTGTTTGGCACATTTAGATTGCACAAGCTGAGAGAAATAACCATATCTAACATCTATCACGCATGAGTATTGCGATGCCTATTTACTGGTTTGGATTGCCTTTCCGCTCAGACTAAGCTGCTACGTAATCATATTTAGATGGGAGAAAACCTTTATAAAGGATGTATTTTTCCTGCGTAGGAAGGAAATGCAGATGCTGGTTTAAACCGAAGACAAACATAAAAATCTGGAGTAACCCAGCGGGTCAGGCAGCATCTCTGGCGAAAAGGAATAGGCGACGTTTCGGGTCGAGACCCTTCTTCAGATTCAGACTGAGGGTCAGGGGAAAGGGAAACAAGAGAAATAGACGGTGATGTGGGGAGATATAGAACAAATGAATGAAAGATATGCAAAAAACAAACGATGATAAAGGAAAGAGGGCAATTGTTAGCTGTGGCCCAGGTGGGAACGAACAGGTACAGACAATGAGACTCAACAAGATGACTTTGAAGCTGGTACGAGTTGGGTGGGAGAGGGAATGCAAGGGTTACTTGAAGTTGGAGAAATCAATATTCATACCACTAGGCTGTAAGCTGCCCAAGAGAAATATGAGATGCTGTTGCTCCCATTTGCGTTTAGCTTCACTCTGACAATGGAGGAGGCCTAGATCAGAAAGGTCAGTGTGGGAATGGGAAGGGGAAATAAAGTGTTTCGCAACCGGGAGATCAGGCGGACTGAGAAAAGGTGTTCAGCGAATCGATCGCCCAGTCTTTGTTCGGTCTCGCCGATGTATAACGGATACAGTAGATGAGGTTGGAGGGTGTATTTCTCATGCTTGCTTTCCGTTGTAGATATCATGTATCATTCCAGCTGTGTTGTCTCCTCACTGCTAGCGTACCCCTGCGTTAAAGTTCTGTAGAGTCACACCGTTAATATCTGTACTACTTTCGCAGAAAAGGAGGCGACGGATAGATAGGACCATGATCGGAGAGCCAACAAACTTTGTTCACACATCTCACATGGGGGCTGGAGATATGTTCGGCGAACAAATTCACTCTGTAAGTGTCTCTCACCTATTCTGAAAGCTTACAAGTTATTTTTCAATTGTAATGTTCTATGCTTTCTAGCAGTTCATTACAGTGAGCATGTGAGCATGTGAAATGAAATATGTTTATTGTCATTGCACAACAACTGTACAACACAAAATAGACTTTTCAGTAAAGAAAATAATAAATGGTATTAAAAAGGGGGTAAGAAATATTTCGAATTATTGGTCCCCCCTACCTGTTAGAGTCGGTATTTTTATCGCTTTTTCTCAGAGACCTGTAATCGCCTCCCAGAGGGTAGCAGAGTGAAAACCCGTGGCCTGGTGGCCTGCCATGTTTGTGGGCGTGGATGTTACGGAGATCAGTTGATCAGTCACATAGGAGTGGGGGACCTCTGCCCAGCATAGTGAAAGGCTTGCTTCGTGTGGATGGCACAGCACTAGTGGGGAGCTAGGCTAGGTCGCGGAGCTAAGGGCGATAATAATAAATTTTGCCTGGGTCGCCGCGCTGGATCGACACTTACTGGTAAAAAAACATATCCGGTAAAAGCTGTGACCGCCGAGAATTTCAAAGACACCTCAAAAAACACAATATGAAGAGAGAGCAGCGGCAGCCAAAACCGCGCGGAGTGGACTCTCCCTTCCGACAGCCATCTGGGCGGCGCCGACTTCAACATCGGGAGCCTGGGAGCTCCAAACCAGCGCGGCCTTGTCGGCTTCGGAAGCCGCGGTCTCCAGTTAGGTGGCCCAGCCACTGAGAGGACTCTCCCGACGCCGGGGCAACAGCACCCGGCCAGAACGGCCAGGAACATCGGGCCTCCGTAGAGGCAATAGCGGAGGCCTCAATAGGCCTGACTTTGGGAGAACTGGGGATGGGGACCTGGACATTGTTACCCCCTTCCCCCCCACAGTGGCACAGGACCACTTGTGGCTCCTGAGGAAGGAGTTGGGATGATTTTTGTGTGTGGAAGTGTCAGTGGAATAGGCAGAGATTTTAGATTTTGTGTCCAAGATGGCTGTCAGAAGGGAGAGAGGACGCTGGCGCTGACCGCCTCCATTGCCAGAACAAGGTTACACGCAGACTAGAAGATCAGCGCCACATGTTCCGCTTGGGCAGCCAACAACCCAACGTTATGGACATTGAGTTATACAATTTCAAGTAATATCCCCCAACCTTGTGCGATTACTTTTCCCCACAATTTCCCCCTTCCCCCGTTCACCCAGTTTCTTTCTCCCACTCATCTCCCAGCCCAGAGTCCCACAATGCCTTTTTCTCCCCCCCCCCTCTTTTCCTTACTCCCCCCGTCCTCTTCCACCCATATCCCCCCCCCCTCCTGCTTTACATTTAATTCCTCCTGTTTCTTATGTGCCTCCCTCTTGTCTCCTTTTCACCATGAGCCTTTGTCAGCGATCTCCCACAACCTGCCCCCCGCCTACATCCACCTTTCACCCACTCATCTCCCAGCCCAGAGTCCCACAATGCCTTTTTTCTCCCCCCCCCCCTCTTTTCCAGGCGTTCTTCACCCATATCCCCCCCCCCTCCTGCTTTACATTTAATTCCTCCTGTTTTCTTATGTGCCTCCCTCTTGTCTCCTTTTCACCATGAGCCTTTGTCAGTATCTCCACAACCTGCCCTTTTACAACTTTCTCTCCACTCCTGTGCTCAGTTTGATGGCGGAGCCTGACCCAAGACGTCGTCTGTCCATTCCCTCCACCGACGCTGCCTGATCCGCTGAGTTTCTCCGGCACTTAGCGTTTTGCTCAAGATTCCAGCATCGGCAGTCTCTTGTGTCTCTGCTGGCTATTCAGCATGTATATGTCTTTCATAATTTAATGTACCTCAGTCATGTCACACCTCAGCCTCCTTTGCGCCAGAGAAAACAGACTCGGTTTATCAAATCCCTCCTAACACAAGCCCTCCAATTGGGTCTTTGGGATGCAGGAACAAACCAAAGCACTCAGCAGAAACCACAGGGAGTATATGCTCCTTAACAGCATGAGGTGTGAAGTGAACTTGGCGAGATCAAACCTCCACTCTGCGTCAGCACATTTTTACGACAACGTCTGCATAATGACCTGGAGGAACTCATTCTTGTCGCGCTCAGCTTGAATATATTGAGAATTACCTTTTACTGCCCAAGTTAACTCAATGGCCTTGGATTGAAACTGGCACGACATTTTGTACGGTCAAAATATTCTCTGCACTTGACGACTAACTCTCTCGATGTAGGGGGTGATGCTCTAGGAGAATCTTTGCCAAAGATCGTTGCAAAATGCAATCTGTCTCTCCCTCCAGAAACCAGAAATGAATCTGATTTTTGTTTAGTGGGTAAACTGGCAGAAGGAGCTGACAGTTGAATCTTGTGTTCAGCATTGTTGCCAATAATGTGTCCTCCTGACCTATTCCACACTTAAAGTTTTCTGCTAATTCACTTTGTACTAAGTGAACTTTGTGCTAAGCATATTAAGTTAAAAAACGAGGGGTCAAATCTTGGCTGGAGTGCTGCAGAAGTGGTGATTCTTGGATGCCACTCCCGAGGAAGTGGTTGGCAAGTATGCTGATATCCTGACTGATTTTTCATAACATGTTTGGATATTGAACAAACTATAAATTGAAAGCAAGCAACATTCTTCGTTAGAAAATAAGAACGTTTTGACAGTGCAGCATTAAAATATTGCACTTTTATCCAATTAACAAGCCATTTCATTTTGTTCTGTTGCAGGTAAATGATGTACACGACCAGATGCAGTCTAAGGGCGGCTACAGTGACTCTGTGCCAATTAGTATTCGGACAATGCATCTCATCGATACAACAGCAGCATAGCGTCATCAGCAATGGAGTTACATTGCTCCAGTTAATCCATTTGTAAGTATCACCATTACTGTGATATTGATTGTAGGTTTAAGAAAAGCTTTTAGTCATTGGCGTTGCTTTCAAGATCCTGTGTTACAGAATTCAGTCCAGCCTATGAATACATTTTGAAATCGCAATGGGTCAGATCTTTGCTCACCACCGCACTTAGACTCTAAGACTTAAGAGTTTTTAGTTTAGAGATACAGCGCGGAAATGGGCCCTTCGGCCCACCGAGTCCGCACCGACCTGCTATCCCTGCACATTAACGCCACACACACACACACACACACACACACACACACACACACACACACACACACACACACACACACACACACACACCACACACACACACACACACACACACACACACACACACACACACACACACACACACACAAGGGACAATTTAACATTTACACCAAGCCAATTAGCCTACAAATCTGTACATCTTTGGAGTGTGGGAGGAAACCGAAGATCTCGGAGAAAGCCCACGCAGGTCACGAGGGAGAACTCCGTACAAACTCCGTACGGACAGCACCCGTAATCAGGATCGAACCCTAGTCTCTGGCGTTGTGAGGTCGTAGCTCTACTGCTGCGCCACCATACTCCTGCCTTGGACTTTCCACTCCTGTGTTGAGTCAGTGGACATTTCCCATGGCTTGTGTTGAACCAGTGTCATGGTAAACCGAGTGCTCATTTGAGATAAAGGGCAATTATTTTGTGTCATTTAAATTAGTTTCAATTTTCAAATATGTGGAAATGGGATAACGTAGAACTAGTCTCAACAGGAAATCCGTGGTCGGGGCCGACTCGGTGGGCTGAAGACGGTTCCATGCTGCATCTCTAAACTAAACTAAAACAGGAGATCCTTCTTCCCTGTGGCTCTCAAACATCAACAACTCCCCCTTGGTCATGGGGTAGACTGACTCCCCTCCTCAACCTTTGCACATCTCCAATCCCTTCCACTTGTCACTTTAATTTCGTGCTTCATGTATTTTGTGATTGATGGCTGTTGGCTGATCAATATCCCTCCTGGGATAAAGTTCTATTGTTCGTATCATCTCATCTCAGGCTAGTGTATATCATTAGTCTTTCTTTTAGAGCACCCTCTGCTGCCCATAAATATCATTTCCCAAGTTCAAGTGAGTTTATTGTGTTCAAGAAGGAACTGCAGATGCTGGAAAATCGATGGTAGACAAAAATGTTGGAGAAACTCAGCGGGTGCAGCAGCACCTATGGAGCGAAGGAAATAGGCAACGTTTCGGGCCCGAAACGTTGCCTATTTCCTTCGCTCCATAGATGCTGCCCGCACTCGCTGAGTTTCTCCAGCATTTTTGTCTACCTCCCAGCTAACAATGATCTATTCTACATTTACCTCGATCTCCACTCCCTTTGCCCTGTTTTCACACCTTACACTTCCTTATCTATGTATAATCCTACTCCCCGGACATCAGTCTGAAGAAGGGTCTCGACCCGACCCTGTTGATTCTATATCCCTGTGTTCATTGACCACAAGTCTACCATTGCCCTCATTTTAAACTTCTCTGTTTTTTTCTGATCTCTGTGCAAAGTGTTAATAGCCTGACAGTTAGTTGTTGGGAGGAAGCTTCTCCTGAAGCTGGATGTTACAGTTTTTGGGCTCCTAAACCTTCTTCCCGATGTCAAGAGTGAAATGAGAGCATGGCAAGAATGGTGAGGGTTTCTGATGATGCCAGCTGCCCCTTTTTGAGACAACGACTCTCGTTGATCCCATTGATGGTTTCATTTGCTATGTGCCTCTCCCCTGCCATAAATCCATGTGAAGAGTTATCAGGGTCCAAGTCAAAGTGACGCCAAAATTGGCACCACAAACACTTAGAAACATAGAAACATAGAAATTAGGTGCAGGAGTAGAGGCCATTCGGCCCTTCGAGCCTGCACCGCCATTCAATATGATCATGGCTGATCATCCAACTCAGTATCCAGTACCTGCCTTCTCTCCATACCCCCTGATCCCCTTAGCCACAAGGGCCACATCTAACTCCCTCTTAAATATAGCCAATGAACTGTGGCCTCGACTACCCTCTGTGGCAGAGAGTTCCAGAGATTCACCACTCTCTGTGTGAAAAAAAGTTCTTCTCATCTCGATTTTAAAGGATTTCCCCCTTATCCTTAAGCTGAGACCCCTTGGCAAGAATGGTCCCCAACATCGGGAACAATCTTCCTGCATCTAGCCTGTCCTGCCCCTTTTTTGTAAGTTTCTAAAGATCCCCTCTCAATCTCCTAAATTCTAGAGAGGTTAAACCAAGTCCATCCAGTCTTTCTTCATAAGACCCTGACATCCCAGGAATCCTGGTGAAGAGTTCTCTGCACTCCTAGGCAATAGTGTCCTTCCTCAGATTTGGGACTTGTGACTGAAGGAAGTTTGTTTTTGACAGACTCTGCCATGGCCTGTTTGGTGAGCAGAGAATGCTTCAATAAGAATTTGAATGAAATAATGTAGATATCAGTGGACTACAATTATGCAGGTAATTTATGTTTAAGAAAGAACTGCAAATGCTGGTAAAATCGAAGGTAGACACAAAATGCTGGAGAAACTCAGCGGGTGAGGCAGCATCTATGGAGAGAAGGAATCTATGGAAAGACCCAAAACTTTTTTCCATAGATGCTGCCTCACCCGCTGAGTTCCTCCAGCATTTTGTGCCTATGCAGATAATTTATGTTGGGTTTCTGTGTCTGACTGGTACATGAGCTGTCTGTATTTGACTTGCATCTTAAAGTACATCTCATCTCCTTTTCAGGTTCCTGTCTTCTTTAAAACCTGCGCCTGCGACTCCTTGATTCCCCGTGTCTCCTCTGTCAAGACGTTTTGAGTTGGTTACTGAAGAAACAAAAACATTGTGTTAAAAGTGGCTTTTAAAGCCACTTTTAAACATGTTGCTCATAATATACTTGAAGCACATGAGTAAGCTTAAAGCTGCACTTGCGTTTTCTGAAGTAGATGATACATTCTCCAATATTGGCTGATTCAGTCAAATTAGGAGTTTGCTAAAAGATCCGTTGACCAGTCTTTTTGAGTTGACTTGTAATAATTATTGGAGCCATGGGTACAAATACTTAGTTGAGAAATAAAGCTTAGCAAATGACAGCACAATTATATATGGAATGATATTTAAGTACAGTGTTCTGTGGGTTTATCGTACGGAATTCATGTCAAATCGTTTTGCAGCATTTTAGATGTGGATACCTGTATAGAATTACAAATTGATTGGGTCATTGGAGATCCAGTGACTTGATAATGGGGAGCCATGTGTTTACATTGTTGCCTGTTTTATGTAAATATTGCTTTCTAATAAAATAATGAATTCCCTCGTTGAGGATTCCTTAACTCCACATATGAAAGTGCTGACTCGTAGAGTCAGAGAGTGATACAGCGTGGAAACAGGCCCTTCAGCCCAACTTGCCCACACCAGCCAACATGTCCCAACTACACTAGACCCACCTTCGTGGGCTTGGTCCATATCCCTCCAAACCTGTCCTATCCATGCACCTGTCTAACTTTTTCTTTAACGTTGGGATAGTCCCAGCCTCAACTACCTCCTCTGGCAGCTTATTCCATACAGCCACCACCCTGAAAACGTTACCCCTCAGATGCCTATTAAATCTTTTCCCCTTCACCTTGAACCTACGTCCTCTGGTCCTCGATACTCTTGGGGACTCTTTGACAAAATAAACTTCCCAGAGCTGGTTCTGTGGAATAAATCTCTGGATGGCGAGGTTGACTGGACTGACAAGAGTACGATGCTCGGACTAACCGCACAAATCCCCAAGGTGCCGACCCTGATTGGAGTATTCTACCCACGGTCTGACACTTCCATCGGGCACATTTCTCCAGGTGCAGTTCCACAGATACACCCCTTACTGTAATCCAGTGCCCCAGGCTCATTCCTTGCTGGGGGATTATTTCCTCCGGAATATTTCTGCACTGGTAGGTTTTCCCAGCTTCATTCATCGAAAGACGTTCAAGTTTGTAGGCTAATTGGCTTGGGTATAAGTGTAAATTGTCCCTCCTGTGTAGGGTGGTGTTAATGTGCAGGGATCACTGTTCGGTGGGCCGAAGGGCCTGTTTCCGCACTGTATCTCTGAACTAAAATAAACTAAACTCATACAGTAGCTCCAGTGATAACCATGATCACACGGAAGCGATTTTGTTGAGTCAAAATGTCTTTGTTGCAGTAAAAGACCTTGAAAGATTTTGGTAACAAACATTCTGAATGTTTAACACAAACACTGAAAATGCCAGAAATTCTCAACAGGATGACAAGGACAATAGATCAGATTGGAAGTTGGATGAAGAATGTGGTCTCTGTATTGGAGAATCACAAAGTCATAAGTGATGAGTAGAATTAGGTCATTAGGCCCATCAAGTCTGCCCAGCCATTCAATCATGACTGATCTATCACCCCCTCCAAACTCCAGCCTTCTCTCCAAAACCTCTAACACCCGTACTAATCAAGAATCTATCTATCTCTGCCTTAAAAATATCCACTGACAGCCTCCACAGCATTCTGTGGAAAAGAATTCAACGGATTCATCACCCTCTGACTAAAGAAATTCCTCCTCATCTCCTTCCTAAAAGAACATCTATTAATTCTGAGGCTGTGACCTTTAGTCCTAGACTTTCCCACTAGTGGAAACATCCTCTCCACATCCACTCTATCGAAGCCATTCACTATTCTGTACGTTTCAATTAGGTCCTTCCTCATTCTTCTAAACTCCAGCGAGTACAGGCCCAGTGCCGACAAACGCTCATCATAGGTTAACCTACTCATTCCTGGGATCATTCTCGTAAACCTCCTCTGGACCCTCTCCAGAGCCAGCACATCCTTCCTCAGATATGGTGCCCAAAATTGCTTACAATATTCCAAATGCGGCCTGACCAGCGCCTTATAGAGCCTCAGCATTACATTCCTGTTTTTTTTTGTATACATGCCCACTTGAAAATAAATGCGAAAATAGATTAGATTAAATGCTAGATCTAAAATCGATTGGTTGATCGCTTTGTAGAGCACCTGCATTCATTCTGCAGAGGCTACCAAGCTTCCCGTTTCCCACCACTTTAAGACCACATCCTATTCCTACTCCAACCTATTGGTCTGGTATCCCCTGCCCTGTCACAATGAGACCAAACACAAGCTTGAGGAACAACACCTCATCTTCGGCCCAGCACATTGCAGCTTTCTGGATTTCATATTGAATTCTATAACTAAAGGTAGCTTAGTCTCTCAGTGTGCATCAGTCATTTCATCAGCGTAGGTTCACCAGGTTAGTTCCCAGGATGGCGGGATTGTCATATAATGAAAAAATGGAATGAATGGGCTTGAATTTAGAAGGATGAGAGGGCATCTTATAGAAACATAAAATTATTAAGGGATAGGACACGCTAGATGCAGGAAAAATGTTACCGATGTTGGGGGAGTCCAGAACCAGGAGCCACAGTTTAAGAATAAGGGGTAGGCCTAACTGAGATGAGGAAAAACGAGAGATGTGAATCTGTGGAATTCTCTGCCTCAGAAGGCAGTGGAGGCCAATTCACTGGATGCATTCAAAAGAGAGCTAGATGGAGCTCTTAGGGCTAGTGGAATCGGGATATGGGGAGAAGGCAGGAATGGGGTACTGATTGGGGATGGTCAGCATTGATCACAGTGAATGGCGGAAGAGCTGAATGGCCTACTCCTGTACCTATGTATCTATGTATCCATCTGTATTAGTTCAGCTTCCTTTAAATTTCTCTCTGGGAGTGGAGGATATGCCCAGCCTAACCTGGTGGTTTTGCCTTCTGGCTCTGCATTGTGCAATTTTTCGAAATGTATAAAATCATGAGGGGAATATATAGGGTGAATCTTTTACCCAGAGTACAGCAATCATGAACTAGAGGATATAGGTTTAAGGTGAGGGGGGAAAAGATTAAATAGGAACCATAGGGACGAACAGATGGAGGTTGGCATTTGGAACGAGCTGCCAGATGAGGTAGATGAGGCAGGTACTATCATAGGATTTAAAGATATTTGCGCAGGCACAAGGATGAGATGGGTTTAGAGAGAAAAAAGGTCTCGACCCAAAACGTCACCCATTCCATTCTCTCCAGAGGTGCTTTCATCCAGAGAGATGTGAATCTGTGGAATTCAGCTGAGTTACTCTAGAATTGTGTGTCTACCTTAGATAGGTTTAGAGATATGGGCCAAATGTGGGCAGGTGGGACTAGCGTAGCTGGGGCATCTTGGTTGGCATGGGTAAGTTCGGCCAAAGGCCAAAGGGCTTATTTCCAAAGATAGGCACAAAAAGCTGGAGTAACTCAGCGGGACAGGCAGCATCTCTGGTGAGAATGGGCGACGTTTTGGGTTGCGAACTTTCTTCAGACTAGTCTGGGGAAAGGGAAACGAGAGATATAGATGATGATGTAGAGCTACAGAACAATGAATGAAAGATATGCAAAAAAGTAACGATGATAAAGGAAATAGACCATTGTTAGCTGTTTGTTGGGTGAAAACAAGGAGCTGATGCGACTTGGGTGGGGGAGCGTTGAAGAGAGAGGGAATGTCGGGGTTACTAGCAAAATTAGTATTCATACCACTGGGCTGTAATATGTAAAAATGTAATTTTTGGTTGTGGAGAGGATGTTTCCACTAGTGGGAGAGTCTAGGACTAAAGGTCACAGCCTCAGAATTAATAGACGTTCTTTTAGGAAGGAGATGAGGAGGAATTTCTTTAGTCAGAGGGTAGTGAATCCATGGAATTCTTTGCCACAGACGGCTGTGGAGGTTGTCAGTGGATATTTTTACAAGCGAAATATGAGATGCTGTTCCTCCAATTTGCGTTTAGCCTCACTCTGACAATGGAGGAGACCCAGGACACTGTATTTGCTCTATATGCCCGCCCTCTAAGCACTCCCATTCACTCAATGACCCGAAACCTTAATTCAGTCCCTCTCCCCCAGGATGCAGCCTGACCTGCTGGCTGTTTTGAGAATTCATGCCATTTTTATTTGAGATTTCCAGCATCTGCAATTCCTTTCCTCCCAACGCTTTGAATGTTTCCACTGTCTGAGCAAAAGATTCAATTTTATCTCAGTCAAAAACTGGTGAATTTCATTTTTTAACCCATTGGGCAAAACAAAACACGTAAGCAGTGGTTTTCAGAACCAAGGATAACCGATGTTAATGTCTGCTGAGCTTTACAGCCGTGTATCTCTGGCTTCTTAAAAGTTATCTCCACTCCTTCTCCCCCCTATTACAGGATTTACGTGACCCTTCTCGTACACTGCGTTCACAGTCTTAATTACAGCACCTGTTCATCGCGGTGTGTGTCTGTATCACATTGGCTTTGCACCATGTGAATTTGTGAATTTTACTCAGACAGCGCTCCCCCCGCTTGCCTTGTCCCCCGCCGGCATAACGGGCTGGTGAAGGAAGTGGTGTCTGTGTCTGTCCGACAGTCGCCTGCAAAAACGCCTAACTGGGACAGTCCCATTCCAGCGCCAGAGACCCGGGTTCGACCCTGACTACGGGTGCTGTCTGTACAGAGTTTGTACATTCTCCCAATGACTGCGTGGGTTTTCTCAGAGATCTTGGTTTCCTCCCACACTCCAGACATACTGGTTTGTAGGTAAAATTGCCTTGGTAAATGTAAAAATTGTGTGTGTGTGTGTGTGTGAGAGAGAGAGAGATTGTGTTAATATGCGGGGATCACAGGTCGGCGTGGTCCCAAGGGCATGTTTCTGCACTGGATCAAATGTTAAGTCATCGATCTGTTTTTATTTACGTCGCATTTTCAGACACTTTTACAGATCATAACCACTCGTGACAACCTCCAAACACGAGTTCAAAAGGGAAAACATCATCTCGTCTTCTGATCTGAGATGGGGTTTTTTTTTTAAACTGGAGCAGCACAAATTATTTTCAATGCAGCAAAATAACACAGAATCAACAACGAATATTGGAAAAACAAGAGTTTATTGTACACATTGGACAATTTTTAGCAATCCATCCTGGCCCAGCTTGAAAATGTAAACGGGAACAAATCAAATCTCAAAAAAGACTTGCATTAAATAAAGTTTCTATGCAAGACTCCAACACAAGTTACTGAAATGTTATTCACAAACATCTGGAACAACTATTTAGAGTTTTCTCTTTCTTTTTTATTATAAAAGGAATTGAGTAAAAGTATTTTGAGAAAATAAAAGACGTCTCCAGAAATGTTGGTTCATTTTACATAAACAATGTCAATGAAAAGTATAAAACTGCAGGTTTCTAAATCAGCTGGTTTTGTTAACAAAAGTGTCTTTCACTGGTGATTATTGCTGGGTCTATCCAGCTGCAGTTGACATGACTGCAGTGCCAGAGGGGGCTCAGCATTCTGAAAATAAGCATGGAAAATGCTGGACATGCTCTAAAGGTCAAGCAGCATCAGAGGACAGAGAAAGCGTTCACAATTCAGATCAATGTCCTTGGAAAAAGGTCTCCGATCTGAAACATTGCTTCCTCTACCAAAGCTGCCCAATTTGCTAAGTAGCCAAGAGTTTCTGGCTATTATTTCAGTTAATAGCAAGAAACGATTGCGGTTTTTTTTGCTTATTAAACTTCTCCATTTGCACTGGCCGTGCTTCATTTCTGGATGCTGTGACCACTGCCCTATAAAAAAAAGCACCACTTCTCAGCTTACAGGTAATAGAACCAATGCCATTATGCATAACTTGGCAATGAGTTTGTGATTGATCTGTCCACATCTCTTGCTTGCCACCCACACCACTTAGCCGGTTTAGCACACACAGTTAGAAACCTCCCCGCGCTGGTGATAATAGAAGTCCCATCTGACACATCAGCTTTGGCTAATGGATAAAACCAACTAAATTGAAATCCTGAGATCTGGTGACGAGCCGTTTCCAGGCTAACCATCCTGCTGCTGAATGAAGGGGTTTGGAATGGCCTCCATGCCATCTTGCGGGCAGATTAGAACTACTGAAGTCCCCCTGCACACAACCAAGCCAAGTTGGCGCGTGTCTTCAGTCAATTTGTATTGGTCATCTGGATCTGAAAGTCATTAGCACAATTTATACTTTAGCTCCAAACATCCAGCTCTACAACACAACACATGGCACAGAACACACTGGGCAAATTTAAAGATGAAATGCAAACCCCTCAACTTAAAAAGATAAAAATATTTATAATGTTTAGTTGAAGCAGCACAGTTATACTAGTTTGTCCAAATCTGCTATACTGCCATCTTAAGCATCAATGTTATCTCACTCCCAGCATATTAGAACAAAGTAATTAGTGTCAATATGCCTTTTTTCTACTAAGAGAAATACCAAATGGATTAGCGTTAGATTCCAGCACCAAGACATCCTTGGGGCTCCCAAATACTCACGCCTCATTGACAGTGAAAACTCCAACCGGATTCTCTGCACACTGATTCAGCAACATACTCTGGTGCTGTATGGCAGTGACTCTACCGCTGCGCCATTGTGCCGTCCATGTTATCACATAACCTTTCAGTACAATTAAGCAAGGTAGCCGAGAGCAAATCGGACATTCTTGTTATTGAGGGAGTGCAGCGTAGGTTTACAAGGTTAATTCCTGGGATGGCGGGACAGTCATATATCACCGAGGTAATGGAGTGGCTGGGCTTGTACACTCTGGAATTTAGAAGGATGAGAGGGATTCTTATTGAAACATACAAGATTATTAAGGGTTTGGACACTCTAGAGGCAGGAAACATGTTCCCAATGTTGGGGGACTCCAGAACCAGTTTAAGGGATAAGCTATTTAGAACAGAGATGAGGAAACACTTTTTCCACAGAGTTGTGAGTCTGTGGAGTTCTCTGCCTCAGAGGGCGGTGGAGGCCAGTTCTCTGGATACTTTCAAGAGCGAGCTAGATAGGGCTCTTAAAGATAGCAGAGTCAGGGGATATGGGGAGAAGGCAGGAATGGGATACTGAATGGGGATGATCAGCCATGATCACATTGAATGGCAGTGCTGGCTCGAAGGGCCGAATGGCCTACTGCTGCACCTATTGTCTAAACTAAGTTAAGAGAGCCTCGGGATTCTTCTTTGGGGTCTACCTAAAGTTATATATTCACAAGGAAGCAGCGGCTGAATATACTGAACCCTCAAGTGATGTTATGCCATGGGTTCTATGCAGCTCATTTTATTACAAAAAACATTCATTTTTATCTTACCTCTCACATACTCTATAGTTCCATCCAACACAAGATTGAGGAGTGGGTCAAAGCCTTTCAAAATCCCACTGGCTGTGGAAGCGAAAAATAATTATGGCGATCAAATCATTTTTCTATGATCAGACTCCCCCCCCCCATGTATCTGTTGAACTATTTAAATGTTGGGATAGTCCTAGCCTCAACTTCCTCCTCCGGTTGCTTGTTCCATACACCCATGACATTTGTGTGAAAAACGTGCCCCTCAAATTCCTATTAAATCTTTTCCTTCGCGTTAAACCTATGTCCCCTGGTCCTCGATTCACCTGCTCTCGGCAAGAGACTCTGTGCATTTACCCGACCTATTCCTCTCATGATACAACATATGTTCATATCAAGATGGCGTACATCAGGTGTGGGGGAAAGTTGCCAGCTGTGAACAGCTTGTGAACTCTCCTTCCTCCCACGCCCTTGGGAAGACCCCTAAAGTCCAGTGCTTAACTCAGGTAGCAGGACATGGCAACCTCAGCTGACAAGGTTGAGGGGCATCTGCTGGAGGTGATGCACGGTGCATTTGTGGTGATCACAGATCATCGTGTTGACAGAGGCGGCCACAGGAGGCCCTACAGCAGCCGGGTGAGCGAGTAAATCGAGTACAGTTTGTGGCAGCTGGAAGGATGAGGCGGCATTGAACTGGACTAGACCGACCCCTCCCTAGTTTATCGATCATCTGCTGCCAGACCACCAGGCTTTACTGCGAGAATATAAGAAATGACATTCCTCCTTGGGCCTAAATCAGACTTTTCAGAGACTTGGACGTTGCTGGGATGTGGCGACTCAGTGCGCTATTCCAGATGAGGATCTAGTACAGTATGATTATACTGAATAGCTTGCAGAAGAAGCATTTCACTGTATCTTCATTCCCGTGACAATGAATAAACTAAACCAATGCAAGAGGTTGAGGCGCACCCATCCGCCTCCTGCCCCTGTTCTTCCCAGCAAGAGAGGTCGCAGGTTTGGGCCATGTTATCAGAATAGCCTGATTGAGGAACTACAGTGCATTCTGTCATTGGTATAGACACTGTGAGCCAGTAATGGAGGGAACTGAATTTTAGGATGGTTGATTTGGGGGGAGGGAAGAAAGAGATTAGAAATCGAGTGAGCTGCTTTGTGCTAGATAGCGTTGGGTTTTTTGAGAATTGTTGCCACGGCATTCATACAGACGGCATGACATTAAGGGTCTGTCCCACTTGGGAGTCCTTTGCGCGTCACGCAGGTGGCGCAGTGAAGATTTTGTGCATCCCAAAATCCTGGGGCTCCGCGCACGACTGCATATGTCACCACGCGTAATGCACGCGTCGTGACCCGTAAATGATGTTGCATAAATGACGCCCAAGTGGGACAGGCCCTTTACACTCCTAACGTTTAGCCATGTCGATGGTGAAAAGGCCTTGGGTTATCAAGTTGCAAGTAACCCGCCACAGGGTATTCATCCCTTTATCGGCTCTTGAAACCATAGTATTTATGTGGCTGGTACAGTTGGGTTTCTGGTCAGTGGTAACAACAAGATATTAATGGTGGGAGAAAAAGTCAGTCATACAGCATGGAAACGGGCCCTTCGGCCCCAATTGCCCATGCTGCCCCAGTTCTACCAGTGTTTGGCCTATATCCCTCTAAACCCGTCAGTTGGAAATGGTCACCTTCTGGCATTTTTGTGGCAGAATGGTTCCCTTTTACTTTTCATAAAAGGCAGATCACTTACTAACCCAAGTATGTTTTACATTTTGAAACCTTTAACAAAATAAGCATAGAGTACTTCTGGTGGAAAATTAAAGGCGTCAAGAAATCAAGCAGGCAATTCGGGGGGGGGGGGGGGGGGGGGGGGGGGGGGGGGGGGAAAACAGGTCATTACATCCAAATTCAGAGTAACTGGAATTTATAGCTGAAAGGGGTGATTTAAGACAGGACCTGATGGTTAGTCACATAATGGGGAAAAAGGATGACAGGATGCAATGAAAGGCAAGGAATGACAGGTTTGACTATAATTAATTAGTGCCAAATGTTATATATATATCGTGCAATTACCCCAACCAGAAACGGTTTTCAATACAAATTGAATTGAACAATGTTACTACCATCGGGAATAAGATGCAAACTCTTCACTCTATCCATGGCCTATTTCTAAGCTCAACTCGACCCCACTCTGCCTGTCTACCTCATGCTAGACAACGTTCTTCCTCCCCCAACCACCGGGGAAGGGGGTACAAATTTCACCCTATGTCACGGTATTTTGTCAACGTCCAAGTACTTTAAATAATAAAGACAGACACAAAGTGCTGGAGTAACTCAGCGGGTCAGCCAGCATCTCTGGAGAAGAAGGATGGGTGACATTTCAGGCTCGGACCCCATCTCAGATAACAGTTACTTGTGTAATATTTAGATAATAGTAACTTATCTAATATCTAATTTCAAGAATCACTGGAGTCAGGCGTGGGTCCAGATGATTGGAAAATTGCCAATATTACCCAGCTGTACAAGAAGGGAGCAAAGCAGAATAGTGGGAAGTATATGGGCCAATTAGTCAGGACAGACAAAGAAGAGTCAGTAGATGTTGTATACCCAGATTTTCAGAAAGCCTTTGATAAGTGCCACATGGGAGGCTGCTACGGAAGATGAGGATCCATGGTATCAAAGGGCAGATACTAGCATGGATATCAGGTTGGCTGGATGGCAGAAGGCAAAGAGTGGCAATAAAGGGGGCTTTTTCTGGTTGGCTGCCAATGACTAGCGGAGTCCCACAGGGCTCGGTGCTGGGGCCGCTGCTCTTCACGTTGTATAATAATGATTTGGATGAGGTGATTGAAGGCTTTGTGGTTAAGCTTGCGGATGATATGAAAATAGGTGGTGCAGATTGAGGAAGCTGGGACTCTGCAGAAACACTTGGGATAGGTTGGGAAAGTGGGCAAAGAAGTGTCAGATGGAATATAGAGTAACGAAGTGTGGAGTCATGCATTTTGGTAGTAGGAAGAAAGGCGTATTTTCTAAATGGGGAGAGAATTCAGAAATCCGATGTGCAAAGGGACTTGGGAGTGCTGGTGTAGGACTTCCTTGAAACATACAGAATAGTGAATGGCTTGGATAGAGTGGATGTGGGAGAGTCTAGGACTAAAGGCCATAGCCTCAGAATTAAAGGATGTTCTTTCAGGAAGGAGATGGAGGAATTTCTTTAGTCAGAGGGTGGTGAATCTGCGGAATACTTTGCCACAGAAGGCTGTGGAGGCAAAGTCAGTGGATATATTTAAGGCGGAGATAGACTCTTGTTTAGGACAGGTGTCTGGGGTTATGGGGAGAAGGCAGGAAAATGGGGTTAAGAGAATGATTGAATAGCTGCATGTCCTCATTCTACTCCTATCTCTTATGATCTTACGATTGAAATGATAATTACTTGGTTAATATTTAGGTGATAGTCACATATCTACAAGTTCAACGTTACCTTCTCGTCCACCTTGAAATTTCACGCGGATTGTCTTATCTATGTACTTGGAGAGGTCGAGAATGCTCTCCTTCTTCTTCTTCTCCTTGTCCTGAATTGAAGAGGCAGAAGAATTATTGTCAGCGGCGCAAAAAAAAAATATGAAACAATGCCGAGCTTCATGACGACCCGTGAACCTCAAGCGGGGGGTCATCTCAAGGGGAGACGGGGGAGACAGGGTGGGGTGGGGGAGACACAGTGGAGAGCGGGTGGGGGAGACGGGGGGGGCAGACGGGGCGGGGGGGGGGAGACGGCGGGGGGGGGGGGGCGGGACGGGGGGGGGGGGGGGGGACGGGGGGGGGGGGGGAGACGGGGGGGGGGGGGGGGAGGACGGCGGGGGGGGGGGGGGGGAGACGGCGGGGGGGGGGGGGGAGAGACGGGGGGGGGGGGGGGGAGACGGGCGGCCGCGGAGAGCGCGGCGCCGGGGGTGAGGTGCAACGGGGGGGGGGGGGGGGGGGGGGGAGACGGGGGGGGGGGGGGGAGGGGAGGGCGGGGGGGGGGGGGGAGACGGCGGGGGGGGGAGACGGCGGGGGGGAGGGGGGGGGACCTCGGGCCTCTGGGTGAGCGGACAGGGGCCTGGTTCTAGCCGTGACCAGACCCTCCCGGAAGCCGCGACCCTATGGGGGGGGGGGCGGCTTGAACCCTCCGACCACCGGGAGAGCGGGTAATGGCGGGGACCAGGCCCGGGCCCTCCGGGAGCCGCGACTCTCCACACGGCGGCAAGGCAAGGCCAGGCCGGGGCGGGCAGGGCTAACCGAGCCCGGTGCTGCCCGGGTGGGGTGGGGGGGATGTGTTTCCCGCCCTCACTCACTCACCGCCCCTCTCCTCGCCCGCCGGCCCCCGTCACCCCTCCCCCTCCTTCCCTCTCCCGCCGACGTTTAACCCCGCGCGGCGCGGCGCGTCCCCGTGAAGCGCGTCAGCGGCGCCGCTCCCGCGTGCGTGCCCGTGCCCGCGCCCGCGCCGTGGGCGAGCAGCGACAGCAACAGCAGCGACGGCCGGCGGCGGCGGCGGCAAACAGACAGTCACCTCACCGCGTCCATGGGAGCGGACGAGCGGCGGCCGAGGCCGGGGCCGAGCGGGAATAAGATGGCGCTGGCGCTGCTGCTGATGATCGCGCTGCAGCTTCCCCAGGTCAGCGGCGGGACACGGGCACGGACACGGACACGGGACACGGACACGGGACACGGACACGGGCACGGGACACGGGCCACGGACACGGACACGGACACGGGCACGGACACGGGACACGGACACGGACACGGACACGGGGGACAAGGGACATGGACGACCCCTGAGTACTCCCCTCATCCGTATCCTCCCCCCCCCTCATCCGTATCCCCATCCCCTCGTCCGTATCCCCATCCCCTCATCTGTATCCGCCCTCCTCATCTGTATCCCCCTCTCATCCATATCCCACCTCATCTGTATCTCCCCTCCCCCCCTCATCTATATCTGCCTCCTCATCTGTATATCTCCCTCTCATCCATATCCCCCCTCATCTGTATCTCCCCTCCCCTCATCTGTGTATCCACCCCTCATCTGTGTATCCACCCCTCATCCGTATCTCCCCTCATCCGTACCCCCCCCCCCCCCCCCCATCCGTATCTCCCCTCCCCTCATCCGTAGCCCCCCTCATCCATATCCGTACAACTTTAGGGTGTGCACGCCATACGCAAGAAGAAGAAGGGCACATGTCTTCCCCCCGGGGCTTGTGACCCACCCTCGTGTTGTGTGTCTCCCACTCCCAGGGCCATGTCTTCACCCCCCGCCCCCCACCTTACTCTCCCTCATCCCCTACAGCAGGGGTTCCCAACCTTTTTCGTCCCGTTTACCCCCTGGCAACTTTAATAGCACATCACAATGTTATTTCACTTATTTATGAACAACTAATGATGAACAGATACTGGTGTACCAGAACACAGTCGGTCAATGAGGAAATAATATGTACAAATCCAGAATCAACAAATTTGCCCCCTTGGGTAGGCGAAACATACCCCCGGGGGTAAATTTACCTCAGGTTGGGAATTCTTGCCCTACAAGATGGAGTTTACTCCTAAACTCTCATTACATTAACTATTTCTTGCCAGGCAATTTTCATGGCAGTCAAGTGATGTGTCTATGTGTAGTTATATTCTCTCTGACCAAATGCTATTGATTGCCACAGCCTGTGATGCAGCTATTTATTCCCTGATTACTATTTATTTTGGGCCTTTCAGATAAACCGTCAATATATTCAAATGATACAGAGAAAAATGAAGAGGGTGCACAGTTATCTTGTGTCTGTCAGCTGGTGTTCCAGCTGTGCATTTAAATTAAACATAGCAGATGTCATTTATACTTTTTACATTTGGAGCTGACAATATGATGCATTTTGCTTTGCAATGCGCAGGTCCTGGCTGAGTATGGGATGGTCAACGTGCTGTCGGATAAAGAGCATGGAAGTGCAAAAGATTACTGTATCCAGTTCAACCCCTCCTGGGCATATTTACCTCATGATCTCAGTAAAGCAGTAAGTATAGAAGTATGGATGGATTCGATAGAACTCTGGATAAGATGATCATCATGTGCATCTACAACTTTCCCTGCCTGCTTGTTCCATGAATGGATCTTGTACTCCTGACACGGGAGTCCTGACAGTTCTATTTGTCATGGATATGGAAGCTATGGAAATAAAGTCATACCACTGGAGCAACAAAACAAAGGGTCACAGTCACATAGTTCTACAGTACTGATACAGGCCCTTTGGCCCACTGTCTTATGACAATCATTTTACCCATCTAACTTAATCCCACTTGCCTGCATTAATTCCATATCCCTCTTCTCGACTCAAAGTGACACCCATTGATTCTGAAGAAGGGCCTTGACCCGAAACATCACCCATTCCTTCTCTCCAGAGATGCTGCCTGCCCCGCTGAGTTACTCCAGCATTTTGTGTCCATCTTCGGTGTAAACCAGCATCTGTAGTTCCTCCCTACACTGTTCGTGCAGCCCTAGTCTTCCTCGTTACATTGTTGTATTGCTCACAAAAGTGGTGCAGTCAGAGATTTTACCTCTGAGATTGAATGTGGACAGAGTTAAAAGTTAGATACTTTAAAAGGCTATAAGTTAATAACATTTCCAGGCTTCTAGTTTATGTAAATGCATGACATTTCAGAAATGACCTTGGATCTTAAAACAAAAACCCAAGGCTGCTGCAAAGTGTATTATCCAGTAATGTTCAAAGAGAGGGAGATTTTGTTTTAATGTGCGGCTTTAGCTGGCAATCTCTCACATCTAAGTGTAATGTTCTAGACATGCCTGTCATAATGCCACCAGTTCTTTTTGGTTTCTTGTTACATTTTTCACTGAAAGAATTTCAGTCATAAGCCACCATTTTCTCTGCGCTGCATGTCTCTGAATGGTTTCAACATGGCAGTTTAACAGATGCTCAGTCTGGATCGAGAAGCTTAAAAAATGTTGGTGGAATAAGAATCAAGAGGTGAATGCTGCTCCTGCCTAGCTTTCTTCTCGGTATCTTTCACTTTTAAGAATGAATAGATTTGAATCATTTAATGATCAGTTAGTTTTATGTCAATTTCACCCGAGTTCAAAAAACCTTTTCACACACAGGGTGGTGGGTGTATGGAACGAGCTGCCAGAGGTGGTAGTTGAGGCAGGTACTATCACGACATTTAGTAAAAAAAAACATTTGGACAAGTACATGGATAAGATAGGTTTGGAGGGATATGGGCCAAATGCAGGCAGGTGGGACTAGAATAGATGGGGCACTTTGGTCAGCTGGGCAAGTTGGGCTGAAGGGCCTGCTTCTACGCTGTATGACTATGATAAGTACGCCAATTACTTAATCATATAGCATGGAAACAGGCCGTTCAGCCCAACCATCTAAGCTAGCCCCGGCTTTGGCCCATATCTCCCTAAATGTCAATGAGTTGGGTCAAGACCCTGCATCAGGACAACCCTCATCACAGAGCTATTCAGCCTATCATGTTCATGACAACCTTTGTTCCTATCTACTCTAATCTAATCTAAACGCTTTTGGTCTATATCTAGCTGGCCTATTCAAGTTCCTGTCTAACTGTTCCTTAAATGTAACGATTGTATCCGCTTGCACCACCTCTTCTGGCAACAAGCAACAGTGTAGTTAAAAACAGTGTAATTAAAAAAAATCTCCTTAAATTCCTTTTAAATCTGCTTCATCTCATCTTAAACCCATGCCCACTTGATATCTGTATTATAGAGAAAAGATTCTGACTGTGTACCCGATCAATGCCTCCTACAATTTTATATACCTCTAACAAGTCGTTTCGCTCCAGGTAAAATAAGTCCAGTTATCTAATCTCTCCCCACAAGTTAAGCCATCCAATCTGAGCAACATCTGCACTCACACCAGCGCAAGGACATTGTATTATATGGACAAAGTAGGGAGCATTTTACGTTGACAAAAGGTGTTGCTTGAAAGCATCTTGCAATTTGTTTAACCTGCATCTAAAATGGAGTTCTTCTTCAGTCTCTCTTGCAGGTCCAAGATTTGACATCTTCCATGCTGTGCACACCATCAGATGTGCCGCTGCAAGGGTTTAACTACAGAATTGCGATGGTGATGCGTGGGAACTGTACATTCTATGATAAAGTGCGACTTGCACAAATCAACGGAGCCAAGGGTCTGATCATCGTCAGCAGAGAGAGCCTGGTAAGACAAGTGAGAGAGTAAAATTGATCAAGAAGGAACTGCAGATGCTGGAAAATCAAAGGTAGACAAAAGTGCTGGAGAAACTCAGCGGGTGCGGTAGCATCTGTGGAGCAACATCTGCACTAACACAAGCTCCATAGATGCTGCCACACCCGCTGAGTTTCTCCAGAGAGTAAAATTGTTCTGGTTTGGCTGAAAGTGGCTGTCATGAATTTCATGTTACCCTTGATACCTGTTAATCTTGAGTGCGTAAGAAGTCAACGGCAAAGGTTTCTCAACAATAATGAACGGAAACCCTGTCCACTTGTCCCCCAGTCTGCCTCCACCTCACTCTTCCTTTGTTTTAGCAAGGATATGTCTGGTGCTGTTTCATTTCGCATGGAGTGCTAAGGCTGATGAAGGGCCTATGTTATGTACTCGGATTGAATTAGAGTTTTAGCTACCTCGAGAGTCTCCTATATAACAGGTTTCAAGGTGGCCATTTTCATGTAGCTTGCCAAAGCTTTTGCAAATTAATGACATTTAGTTGGTCCAAGCTTAATCATCATCTGTGGGTGTCCTTCAGATTTCTGATGGAACTTGGAGCAACAAGGGTCCAAACCTGCAACGTCACCTGTCCATTTCCACCAATGCTGCCTGACCTGCTGAGTTCCCCCAGTAGTTTGTTTACTGCTCAGGACATTCGGAGCTGGTGTGCTTCGCAGTTTATGCCTTGTGTTTATAGTTGCACATTGTCCTCATTCATTGATTGAAGAAGATTTGGCCGCACCATTCATATATGATGCAGCACAGTCATTTTGATGTGGGTTTAAACCCAGTGGGTCCCCTGAAAGAATCAACATTGAGTCTCAGCATCAAAGTTGAGTGTGACAGTCTCCAGAGATGCTGCTTGACCTGCTGAGTTACTCCAGCACTTTATGTCTATCTTGCGTTTGTTATGTTTGAGAAATGTGATTTAAAAATATATATATTGGATGAGATGATTGGCAGTGTTCAATTCCTTGCCAATTAGAATAATTTTATTCAGTTGATCTAGTTAAAGAAATATGATGTCTGAAAGTTACAGAAAAGTACAAAGGATTTAATCATTAAAGAACTGCAGATGCTGGAAATATCGAAGGTAGACAAAAATGCTGGAGAAACTCAGCGGGTGAAGTGGCATCTATGGAGCGAAGGAATAGGTGATGTTTCGGGTCGAGACCCTTCTTCAGACTGTGAGCACCAAGTGTACTCCACCCGTTCTGCTGCCTTTCTCCATTTAGATAATGATCTCCCTTTCGATTCCTCTTGCCAAAGTGCATTACCTCATGCTTTCCCTCACCGATCCACTCACCCAGCCTATCTGCATCCAGCTGCAGACTCCTAATATACTCATCACAACGTTTTACCTCTTTCCGTGAAGTTGGCAAGCCTGGATACCTTGCACATCGTCCCAACCTCTTGGTCAGTAACATAAATTGTAAATGATTTAGTCAAGAACTAATTCTTGGCTCCCAATAGTGATATCCTTTCAGCCTGAAAAGACTAATTTATGCTGACTCTTATGTTCTCTGTCTTAATGAGCCATAAATTCACGTTAAAGTACTTTCCCTAATATCTTGAACTCTATCCTGTGCCTTACTTGAAGCATCTTGTCAAATATTTTCTGAAAACAAGAGAAAAAAACACTATATCTGCAGGGTCCTCTCTTTCAACTCTGCTTGTTACATCCTAGAGTCAGTAACAGATTTCTTAAACCGAAGATAGACACAAAAAGCTGGAGTAACTCAGCGGGTCAGACAGCATCTCTGGAGAAAAGGAATAGATAGATGATGTATCGGGTCGAAACTCTTCTTGAGACTGAGAGTCAGGGGAAAGGGAAATGAGAGATATCGATGGTGATATAGAAAGATATAGAACAAATGAATTAAATATATACAAAAAAGTAACGATGATAAAGGAACAGGCCACTGTTAGCCATGGGTGAGGTGAAAACGAGTTACAGACAATGAGACTCACTAGGACGATATTCAAACGAGTACAACAACTAGGACGGGGGAGGGACGGAGCGAGAGACAGGGGATGCGAGTGTTAATTTAAATTAGAGAAATCAATGTTCATACTAGGAACTACGGATGCTGGTTTAAACCAAACATAGACACAAAATGCTGGAGTAACTCAGCGGGACAGGCAGCATCACTGGAGAGAAGGAATGGGTGACGTTTCGGGTCGAGACCCTTCTTCAGACTGAAGAAGGGTCTCGACCTGAAACGTCACCCATATCTTCTCTCCAGAGATGCTGCCTGTCCCGCTGAGTTGCTCCAACATTTTGTGTCTACAATATTCATACTGCGGGACTGTAAGCTGCCCAAGCGAAATATGAGGTGCTGTTCCACCAATTTGCATTTGGCCTCACTCTGGAGTGAGATGGAGGAGGCCCAGGAGAGAAAGGTCAATGTGGGAATGTGAAGGGAGTACACAGATTTCTTAAACATGATTTACCTTTCACAAAATCATGTTGATTTGGTTTGATTACATTAAGCTTTTCTAAATAACTATTTCTCCAGTGATTTATTGATTCTGGTATTTTGCCAACAACAGCTATTAAGCTAACAGACCAAAATCTGTTGTAAGTTTTTTAAATCTTTCTCCCTTCTTGAATAATGGAATCAGTTTTTCAATCTGCTATTACCTTCCCAGGACGTGATGAGTTTTGAAAAAATCTTAATCAATGGCTCCATTATCTCAGCAGCCACTTCCTTGAAACTCTTTGTTGCAGGCCATCAGGACCAGGCAACATGTCTGCCATTAGTCCGATTGGTCTTTCTCAATACCTTGGTCCTCGTGTTAGTGATCCGTATTGCTTCTTCCACACTGTTGAAAACCAGCCGATCAGAATTGTTTGGGGATATTAGGAGTTCCCTCCACCACGAAGACTGGTGCGGGACACAAAATGCTGGAGTGGGGCGGCACTGTGGCGCAGTGGTAGAGTTACTGCCTCACAGCGCCAGAGACCCGGATTCGATCCTGACTACGGGCGCTGTCTGTACGGAGTTTGTACGTTCTCCCTGTGACCTGCGTGAGTTTTCTTAGGGATCTCTGGTTTTCTCCCACACTCCAAAGACATACAGGTTTGCAGGTTAATTGGCTTGGAATAATTGTAAATTGTCCCTAGTGTGCGTAGGATAGTGTTAGTGTGCGGGGATTGCAGTCGGCGCGGACTCGGTGGGCCAAAGGGCCTGTTTCCACACTATCTCTAACCTAAACCAACTCAGCGGGACATGCAACTGAGAGAAGGAATGGGCGATGTTTCGGGTCATGAAGACTAATGCAATGTTAATTTAACTGATCTGCCATTTCATTGTTTCCTGTTATTAATTCCCCAGCCTCACTCTCCAAATGTCCCAAACTTACCCAAGCTATCCTCTTCCTTTCTACAGAAGACTTGCTATTTGTTTTGATATTATCTGCCAGTTTTCCCTCAACTATTCTTCCTCATTAACTTTTTCATTTCTTACTTCGGGTTCTTGTGGAATTTCCAGTCCTCTGGTCTAACGTTAGACCATGCCACTTTTTATGGACATGTCGTTTCCTCTCACACAACCGATTCATAACCTCGTGGTCGTAAAGGAAATCAATGTTCACACTGCTGAATTGTAAGCTATCCAAGCGAAATATGAGGTGCTGTTCCTCCAATATCTGAGTCATAACCTCCCTACTCTTGTTCTTAATGCCCCTACTAGCAAAGAGTTCAGTTCAGTTTAGTTTATTGCCACGTGTACTGAGGTACAGTGAAAAATGTTTGCTGCGTGCTAACCACTCAGCGGAAAGACAATATATGATTACAATCGAGCCATTTACAGTACAGATATATGAGAAGGGAATCATGTTTTGTGCACCAATAACAACATCGTCCTGGTGTTAAACTCAATACCCTGAAGCTTTATGTTTAAGAAGGAACTGCAGATGCTGGAAAATCGAAGGTAGACAAAAGTGTTGGAGAAATTCAGTGGGTGCAGCAGCATCTTTGGAGCGAAGGAAATAGGCAACGTTTCGGGCTGAAACGTTGCCTATTTCCTTCACTCCATGGATGCTGCTGCACCTGCTGAGTTTCTCCAGCACTTTTGTTTACCCTGTAGCTTTATGTTGCTTGCAATGTCTCTAAAAATCATGCACTATGTCATTTTAATTCCCTGCAATCCCTGAACTCTGCAATCTCTTGCATTTAGGTTATATTTTGTTTCTTTTTTAAATTTTCCTGCCGAAATGGACAATTTGCGGATTTCTCACATTATACACGATTTGCAGATCTTTGCCTATTCATTTAACCACTCTACGTTCCTTTGTAGCCTCATTGTGTCCTCTTCACAGCATAATTCCCAACCATTGTGGCATTGATCCCGCGCCAACCAGCGATCCCCGCACATTTTACACTTGTACCAAGCCAATTAGCCTACAACTTGTATGCCGTAAGCCCCTGTCCCACTTAGGAAACCTGAACGGAAACCTCTGGAGACTTTGCGCCCCACCCAAGATTTCCGTGCAGTTCCTGGAGGTTGCAGGTGGTTGCTGGAGGTTGCAGGTAGTAGTGGAGACTGACAAAAACCTCCGGGAACCGCACGGAAACCTTGGGTGGGGCGCAATGTCGCCAGAGGTTTCCGTTCAGGTTTCCTAAGTGGGACAGGGGCATTAGGAGTGTGGGAGGAAACCGGAGATCTCGGAGAAAACCCACACGGTCATGGAGAGACCACACGGTCATGGAGAGAATGTATAAACTTCGTATAGACAGCACCCATAGTCAGGATAAAACCCCTGCCTCCAGCGCAGTAAGGCAGCAACTCTACCACTGCGCCATCGTGCCGCTCATATGATATGTATCCTATCCTATGTATGATAGGGTAGAGAGGCTTTAGGTTTGAGTATCCTCGACACTGTCGTGTCATTAAGTTGTGAGTTGAGCAATTCAGTGTGACTGGTTTTAAACTACACTAGTGCACAGTACTCAGCTGTGGAATGTATCGAGGATATTATTGTGGTTCAGTGGGTCTATGAGGTGTGCTTCCTAACATGCATGACCTGCGCTTACTACGCCTGTCTCAAGGTGCCATTGGGAGGATGAGCTCTGGTCCATTATAACATTGATATTTAGAGTTTACCCAATATTTGATATAATTTAGACCAAAACAAAATTGCCACTGTGAATATTTAAAAATAAAAACTGTATAATTTTAAACCGTGGGTGAATGAATCATGATTGTGGGGCAAGAAGTTATATTCCGCTTTGAATACCAGTTATTCATGCACTAACATGCATGCTAATTTCATTTGAATGCAAGTGCCCTGTATTTCTTGCAGACATTTTGTGCCAATGTACACCCCAGCTGCTACCCACGGATGTGTAACTTATTTCTAAAGTACACAGGATGTTAAACTTTCTTTACACTTTTAGGCTTTGGAATCCAGGTATTGCTGGAGAAATTTCTATGATTGACAAATGTGTTAAGAGGGGTTTTTTTTAAGATACACCCTGGAAACAGGCCCTTTGATCCACCCAGTTCACACCAGTTCTACAGTGCCCTCCATAATGTTTGGGACAAAGACTCATCATTTATTTATTTGCCTCTGTACTCCACAATTTGAGATTTATAATAGAAAATAATCACATGTGGCTAAAAGTGCACATTGTCGGATTTTAATAAAGGCTATTATTATACATTTTGGTTTCACCATGTAGAAATTACAGCAGTGTTTATACATAGTCCCCCACCCCCATTTCAGGGCATCATAATGTTTGGGTCACAGCAATGTCATGTAAATGAAAGTAGTCATGTTTTGTATTTTGTTGCATATCCTTTGCATGCAATGATTGCTTGAAGTCTGCGATTCATGGACATCACCAGTTGCTGGGTGTCTTTTCTGGTGATGCTCTGCCAGGCTTGAATTGCTTTTGCTTGTTTTGTGGGCTTGTCTGTATAAAAGGCATGCTCAATTGGGTTCAGATCGGGTGATTGACTTGGCCACTCATGAATTGACCATTTTTTAGCTTTGAAAGACTCCTTTGTTGCTTTCGCAGTATGTTTGGGATCAATGTTTGGCTGTAGAATGAACCGCCGGCCAATGAGTTTTGAGGCATTTGTTTGAACTTGAGCAGATATGATGTGTCTATACACTTCAGAATTCATTTTGCTACTACCATCAGCAGATGTATCATCAATGAAGATAAGTGAGCCAGTACCTTCAGCAGCCAGACATGCCCAGGCCATATCACCCCCACCACTGTGTTTCACAGATGAGGTGGTATGCATTGGAACTTGGGCAGTTCCTTCTCTCCTCCATACTTTGCTCTTGCCATCACCCTGATATAAGTTAATCTTTGTCTCATCCGTCCACAAGACCTTTTTCCAGAACTGTGGTTGTTCTTTTAAGTACTTCTTGGCAAACTGTAACCTGGCCATCCTATTTTGGTGGCTAACCAGTGGTTTGCATCTTGCAGTGTAGCCTCTGTAATTCTGTTCATGAAGTGCTCTGTGGACAGTGGTCATTGACAAATCCACACCTGACTCCTGAAGAGTGTTTCTGATCTGTTGGACAGGTGTTTTGGGGATTTTTCTTTATTATAGAGAATTCTTCTGTCATCAGCTGTGGAGGTCTTCCTTGGCCTGCCAGTTCCTTTGTGATTAGTAAGCTCACCAGTGCTTTCTTTCTTCTTAATGATGTTCCAAACAGTTGATTTTGGTAAGCCTAAGGTTTGGCTGCTGTCTCTAACAGTTTTATTCTTGTTTCTCAGTCTCATAATGGCTTCTTTGACTTTTGGTTCTCATGTTGTTGAACAGCAATAAAAGTTTCCAAAGGTGATGGAAAGACTAGGTGCTGAGAGCTCTCTTCTTCCTGCATTAAGGAGGCAATTAAACACACCTGAGCAATTACAAATACCCGTGAAGCCATGTGTCCCAAACATTATGGTGCCCTGAAATGGGGGGACTATGTATAAACACAGGTGTCATTTCTACATGGTAAAACCAAAATGTATAAAAATACCCTTTAATAAAATCTGACAATGTGCACTTTAACCACATGTGATTTTTTTTCTATTACAAATCTCAAATTGTGGAGAACAGAGGCAAATAAATAAATGATGGGTCCTTGTTAGTGTAGAAATATCAGGGGCTATGACAGAAATATTTCAAATGTCATTAGAAACGGGAATAGTGCTGGAGGATTGGCGTACTGCGCATGTTGTTCCATTGTTTAAAAAGGGTTCTAAGAGTAAACCTAGCAATTATAGACCTGTTAGTTTGACGTCAGTGGTGGGCAAATTAATGGAAAGGATGCTTAGAGATAATATATATATGGATCTGGACAAACATGGTCTGATTAGGAACAGTCAACATGGATTTGTGCCTGGAAGGTCATGTTTGACTAATCTTGAATTTTTTGAAGAGGTTACTCGGTAAATTGATGAGGGTAAAGCAGTGGATGTTGTATATATGGACTTCAGTAAGGCCTTTGACAAGGTTCCTCATGGAAGATTGGTTAAGAAGGTTCAATTGTTGGGTATTAATGGTGGAGTAGCAAGATGGATTCAACAGTGGCTGAATGGGAGATGCCAGAGAGTAATGGTGGATGGCTGTTTGTCAGGTTGGAGGCCAGTGACTAGTGGGGTGCCACAGGGATCTGTGTTGGGTCCACTGTTGTTTGTCATGTACGTCAATGATCTGGATGATGGTGTGGTAAGTTGGATTAGTAAGTATGCAGATGATACTAAGATAGGTGGTGTTGTGGATAATGAAGTCGATTTTCAAAGTCTACAGAGAGATTTAGGCCATTTGGAAGAGTGGGCTGAAAGATGGCAGATGGAGTTTAATGCTGATAAGTGTGAGGTGCTACATTTTGGCAGGACAAATCAAAATAGGACGTACATGGTAAATGGTAGTGAATTGAGGAATGCAGTTGAACGGAGGGATCTAGGATTAACTGCACAGTTTCCTGAAGGTGGAATCTCATGTAGACAGGGTGGTAAAGAAAGCTTTTGGTGTGCTGGCCTTTATAAATCAGAGCATTGAGTATAGAAGTTGGGATGTAATGTTACAAATTGTACAAGGCATTGGTGAGGCCAATTCTGGAGTATGGTGTACAATTTTGGGCGCCTAATTATTAGAAGGATGTCAACAAAATAGAGAGAGTACAGAGGATATTTACTAGAATGTTGCCTGGGTTTCAGCAACTAAGTTACAGAGAAAGGTTGAACAAGTTAGGTCTTTATTCTTTGGAACGCAGAAGGCTAAGGGGGGACTTTATCATGATTTAAAATGATGAGAGGGATAGACAGAGTTGACGTGGATAAGCTTTTCCCACTGAGAGTAGGGAAGATTCAACAAGAGGACATGACTTGAGAATTAAGGGACAGAAGTTTAGAGGTAACATGGGGGCGAACTTCTTTACTCGGAGAGTGGTAGCTGTGTGGAATGAGCTTCCAGTGGAGGTGGTGAAGGCAGGTTCGATTTTATCATTTAAAAATAAATTGGATAGTTATATGGACGGGAAAGGAATGGAGGGTGATGGTCTGAGTGCAGGTAGATGGGACTAGGGGAGAATAAGTGTTCGGCACGGACTAGAAGGGCCGAGATGGCCTGTTTCCGTGCTGTAATTGTTATATGGTTATATATGGTTAGTCCCAAACATTATGGAGGGCACTGTATGTTATCCCACTTTCTCACCCACTCCCTACACACTAGGGACAATTTACAGAGTAGAATTAACCTCCAAACTCGCATGTCTTTGGGGTGTGGGATGAAATGGGAGGAAATTCTTGCACTCACGGGAAGAATGTGCAAACTCCACACCGACAGCACCCGAGTTCAGGATGGAACCTGGGTCTCTGGCACTGTGAGGCAGTCGATTTACCAGCTGTTACGTGCAACGTTCCCTCTGGAAATGATGTACTTTGCACCAGGTATTTTAGATTAGATTAGATTAGATTAGACTTTATTAATGCTTTATGTATGCTGATACTCTTTAGCAAGCTAAACCATGTGACGTTTGAAAGGGTGTTGACATTTCATGTTAAAGATTCTGGTGGAGTGGTTCCACAGTGGCTTCAATTCTAGACTCTGGCCTCCAGGTGCCGCTGCAGAGCAATTTCAGATTCTTTCCTGGTCCTCTTGTGACAGCAGCAGACAAAAATGCTGGAGAAACTCAGCGGGTGAGGGAGCATCTATGGAGCGAAGCAATAGGTGACGTTTCGGGTTGAGACCCGGTAGCATCTATGGAGCGAAGGAATAGGTGACGTTTCGGGTCGAGACCCGGAAGGGTCTCGACCCGAAACGTCATCTATTCCATCGCTCCATAGATGCTGCCTCACCCGCTGAGTTTCTCCAGCATTTTTGTCTACCTTTGATTTTTCCAGCATCAGCAGTTCTTTCTTAAACACAACCTCTTGTGATAACGGTTGTTTTTCTGCCTTTGGTTCACCTTGTGTTCTTGTTTCTAATAATTTGCACACGTGCTTCCTTGTCTCCAGTGGTTATTCACCATTGTGTTAAACTTGCCACCAACCCTGACATTTTTTATGTGGTCCTCCATACCCTTGGGCAAGTGTATTCTTTAGTTCCTTGCCAAGTCGAGTTGTTCCGTTCTGAAGCCATCCCGCCTTTAGACTTTAGAGCGAGAGAGAGCGCGGTAACAGGACCTTCGGCCCACTGAGTCCGCGGCGACTGGCGATCGCCCTACACACGAGTACAGTCCTACGCACTAGGGGCACGTTTACAATTAGTTTAGTAAGTAAGTAAGTAAATGTTATTGATATAGCACGTTTAAATCAACTCGCGTTGAAACCAAAATGCTTTACGTTGAAGAAATAATTAAGTTTCTGTACATCGATCGAAAATTTAAAAAAAGATAAAGTTTAGTTTAGTCTATTGCCACGTGTACCGAGGTATAGTGAGAAGCTTTTGTTGCATGCTATCCAGTTTTTAGCGAAGCCAATTTACCTACAAATCTGCACATCTTTGGAGTGTGGGAGGCAAACAGAGCATCCGGGGAAACCCACGCAGGTCACAGGAAGAACGTACAAACTCTGTACAGAGAGCACACACTTAGGATTGAACCCGGGTCTCTGGCACTGTGAGACAGTAACTCTACCGCTGTGCCACTGCCACCCTCACTGTGCAATTGCTCCATTCCCAGTGGCCTTCTAAATGCATGTGGAACATGTTTTGGAATACTTCCTCCCACTGTCCCTCGTTCAATAGTCTGAAACATCTTCGTCCTTTGCTCTTAACTACCCTGTAGGTCCACTCTTTATGGCCCTTCTGGGGCAGGGACTTCATTCAAAAAAGTAGTTTTGGATGAAAATAAATGTTTTATCTGTTTCTTTTCTAGATTTCCCTACAGCAAAGAGGGCTGACAAGATCGAAGCATATAAAATTATAAGATGCGTAGATGGGGTAGATTCAGTCTGAAGAAGGGTCTCGACCCGAAATGTCGCCCATTCCTTCTCTCCAGAGATGCTGCCTGTCCCGCTGAGTTACTCCAGCATTTTGCGTCCACCTGGGGTAGATGACTAGTGTGTGCGTCTAATGGCAGCCGAGTGACTAAAATTAGAGGATATAAGATAAAGGTGTGAAGAAGTTTCAAAGGATGTTTTTCGGGTAAATTTTTCACATGGAGTAGTTGGTATCTGGAATGAATTGCCAGAGGAAGTGGTGACAACACAAGCAGTAACTACATTTTAAGAAACATTTTGACACATAATTGAATGAACAACGTACAGAGGGACAGACACAAAATGCTGGAGTAACTCAGCAGGACAGGCAGCATCTCAGGAGCGAAGGAATGGGTGACGGTCTGGGTCTGGTTTGATTAGTACGGGTGTTGGGTTATGGGGCGAGGGCAGAAGAATGGGGTTAGGAAGGAGAGATGTAGTGTGTAGGGGGTGGGTGAGAAAGTGGGATAACATACAGTGCCCTCCATGTTTAAATGGCGGAGTAGACTTGATGAGCTGAATGGCCTAATTCTGCTCCCATAACTTACGACTTTCGACTCAATGGGTGATGTTTTGCGTTGAGAAGAGGGATATGGAATTGATGCAGGCGTGGGATTAAGTTAGATGGGTAAGATGGTTACCAGACACAGAGAGCCTATATCAGTACTGTACAACTGTGTTCCTTTTTTTGATGTTCCAGTGGTATGACTTTGTTTTCCATGGCTTTGCATCTTTTTATATAGCCCCCAGATTGTGCCTTCTTTTTTTTTTTTGCGATTGCTCGGGCTATTTCTCTTAATAGCTTCATGAGCAGTGCCATGGGAAATCCACTGGTAATGGGATAAATGTGTTGTTTGTTATTCTGCCAATTATCAGTTTCCTCGTGGTGAATCTATAGGAAACGTTGGCACAAATGACAAGGCACGGTACTGTTTGTGCTGACAGTGCCCAAGGCTCTTGCTTTCTCGTCTTGCATTTCTTAAAACTGTTAAGTAAATGCATAATGGAACAATATGATCATAGATATGTCAGTGTAAACTATCATTTTTGATTTATGTAGAAATGTCTCTTCGACTTTGCAGGTGCCCCCGGGTGGAAATGGGAGTCAGTACGAGGAGATTGATATCCCAGTTGCTCTCCTCAGTTACGATGACATGCTTGATATATCAAAGGTAAAGCTTCTCATGTGTCCATGTTAGAGGGTGTGGTGTTTTGAAAGTATTTACTGCTGTTCGGAGTGGGTCAGTGACTGCAGCTCTCACTCATAGGCTGTTAGACGTGTGTGGAAGAAAACTCAGGACCTTTGGAACCTGAAAGCTGACTGAAATTAATTGGCAAACGTGGCTTACTGTTCATCTGCAGTTATAATTTAACTGTGGTTTATAGGGATATGAGCCACACACAGGTGGGTGGGACTAGTGTGGATGGATGTAGACACAAAATGCTGGAGTAACTCAGCGGGACAGGCAGCATCTCTGGATGGAAGGAATGGGTGACGTTTCGGGTCAAGGCCATTCTTCAGATTCAGTCTGCAGAAGGGTCAGACTCAGTCTAACGAAGGGTCTCGACCCAAAACGTCACCCATTCCTTCCATCCAGAGATGCTGCCTGTCCCGCTGAGTTAGTCCAGTATTTTGTGTCTATCTTCGGTGTAAACCAGCATCTGCAGTTCGTTCCTACACATTTAGCATAGATAGATAGGTCGGCATAGGTAGGTTGGGCCGAAGGGCCTGTTACCCCCACCCAAAGGAAGTCCTGACCTCCCGGTGGCTCAGCACTTCAACTCCCCCTCCCATTCCGTATCCGTCCTCTCTGTCTTGGGCCTCCTCCATGGCCAGAGTGAGCACCACCGGAAATTGGAGGAACAGCAGCTCATATTCCGCTTGGGGAGTCTGCATCCTGGTGGCATGAACATTGAATTCTCCCAATTCTGTTAGCCCTTGCTGTCTCCTCCCCTTCCTATCTCTCCCTCAGCCCTCGTTCTCCTCCTCCTCCTTTTTCCTTTCTTCTCCCCGCCACCCCCCATCAGTCTGAAGAAGGGTTTCGGCCCGAAACGTTGCCTATTTCCTTCGCTCCATAGATGCTGCTGCACCCGCTGAGTTTCTCCAGCTTTTTTGTGTACCATCCTTGTAAATTTTCTCTACACCCTTTCTAGTTTCTGGAGCAAGGCCATCAAGAGATTGTTGGTATCTGCTGGTAATAGTCAGGAACTACTTCAAAGCTAGCAGACCCTGCCAAACACTAGAGATTTGATTGATTGTTGCAGTCTAGTTTACTAATTTAATTTGAAGTATCTTCTGAGCAATCTAGGTTCTCTCAATTATTGAGCTTTGAAGCAGGATGCTGTATTTAATTTGAAGTGATCTTCTGAGACAATCTAGATATTCTCTCATTTTACCCACTTTGAGCAATTCTGTGAAGCAGGTTACTGTATTTAAGCTGGAACGTAGCGGGTGAAGCATTAAGCGAAAAAGGCAACGTTTCGGGCCGAAACACTACGAGAGGGTATTGCCCAAACGTTGCCTATTTCGCCACTGCTGCACCCGTACTGCAATTCTGTCAGTCTCATCCCTCCAAGCACTGCAATACCGTCCTGCACTTGTACATTGCCCTCCATAATGTTTGGGACAAAGGCCCATCATTTATTTATTTGCCTCTGTACTCTGCAATTTGAGATTTGTAATAGAAAAAAAACAGTACAGAGATTGGAGTACAGAGGCAAATAAATAAACGATGGGACTTTGTCCCAAACATTATGGAGGGCATTGTATCATTTACTTGTTAGTATACTGTGCTTCAATGTTGACCTGATGATTGTTTTATTGTTGCCATTCATCTGTCTTGTATTGTTACAGATTAAATCAGAATAGCAAAACAATTAGCATCATGTACTTGGGAATTGTTAAAAATGGGACCTAGCTTTGTCCGTCGATATCCAAAATACGTGGCCCCAAAAGACATGAAAGCCCAGATGCTATCATTAGCTGTTAGAAGGTGAGGAGACAGAGCAGAATCATAAGTTGACCATTTAAAAGTTTAGCATGTCAATTTTATGGAGGGGCTCCAACAACCTGTCCTGTACAGCCAGCGATGTACGATGTCAGCTAGTGACCTGAAAACTTAAATCCTGCTTTCTTTCCCCAACAGACGTTTGGGAAAGCAATCAAAGTGGCGATGTACGCCCCAAATGAACCGTTCCTGGACTATAACATGGTGGTTATCTTTGTAATGGCAGTCGGTACAGTAGCAATTGGTGGCTACTGGGCAGGAAGCAAAGATGTGAAGAAGTAAGTGGTGGTGCTGAGGAAATGACAATCAGATTGGAGTGAGACAAGGCACTGACAGATGTGGATAGTGCTCCAATCAGCTTGTCTGACTCTGCCAGACAGATGTGCAGATTCTGGTTTACACCGAAAATAGACACAACATGCTGGAGTAACTCAGTGGGTCAGGCAGCATTCTGTCAAAAGGCAATATCCTGCCTGAAAATAAATGAAGGCTAAGGAGCTAAGAAAATTGGAAACCCGTTCAAATAAATAGTGTCACATATTATTTCATCCCTTTAAATCTGTGACAATGACACGCTGTCTCTCACTCCCTGACTCTCAGTCAATAGACAATAGATAATAGGTGCAGGAGTAGGCCATTCGGCCCTTCGAGGCAGCACCGCCATTCAATGTGATCATGGCTGATCATCCCCAATCAGTAATCCGTTCCTGCATTCTCTCCATATTCCCTGACTCTGCTATCTTTAAGAGCCCTATCTAGCTCTCGAAAGTATCCAGAGATCCGGCCTCTACCATCCTCTGAGGCATAGAATTCCACAGACTCACAACTCTGTGAGAAAAAGTGTTTCCTCATCTCCGTTCTACATGGCTTACCCCTTATTCTTAATAACCCCAGGTTCTGGACTCCCCCAATTTCGGGAATATGTGTCCTGCTTCTAGCGTGTCCAAAAACCTTAATAATCATATATGTTTCAATAAGATTCTCTCTCATCCTTCTAAACTCCAGAGTGTACAAGCCCAGCCGCTCCATTCTGATGAAGAGTCTCGACCTGAAACATCACCTATTTCTTTTCTCCAGAGATGCTGCCTGACCCAAGTTACTCCAGCATATTGTGCCTATCTGCCAGGCAGATGTTTGCATTATATTTACATATAATTTTGAATTATTATTTGCATAACTGCAATTCTCTTCTCTTGTTCTCTTTTGCATATCTGATGTTGTAGTCCAGTTTAGAAGTACCTTCTTTATGCTTCAAAAAGTAGGATCTAATCCTTGAGATGTAACTTGTGGAGTACCAGTGATGTTTACCCTACTTCTTAGGCAAGGGTTCCCAACCTGGGGATTACTCTGGGGGTAAATTTGTTGATTCTGGATTTGTACATTTTTTCTCATTGACTGACTGTGTTTGGTTCTGGTATACTGGAGGTATCTGTTCATCATTAGTTACTGGAGGTAACTGTTATTTCACTCATAAAGTGTTGGTTAAAGTGTTCATAAAGTTAAGGGCAATAACGAAATTGTTGGGTTTCACTTATTAACATGTGTTGGTTAAAGTGTTCACTAGCTTAAAGTTGCCGGGGGCAGCATCTATGGACGAAAATAGGTTTCGGGCCGAAACCCTTCTTCAGACCCGCTGAGTTTCTCCAGCTTTTTTGTGTAACCTTCGATTCTCCAGCATCTGCAGTTCCTTCTTAAACACCATGCCCTGGTTCAATGTGTTTGGTCATTGCTTCAGCAACTGGATTGGGAGGCAAAAGTTATTGTGTTTGTCAATGAGGGGTAACTACAAAGCCCGGAATTATCTGATTTTGAATCTGTGCCCCACAGATGGAAATTGTAATATTTAATCTCAATGCACCACCTTGCTCCCTTTAATTGACCTGTTACTGTCATTGTCACAGAATTAAAAGGATGAAATAATTTGTGACACTATTTATTTGGGTGGGTTTCCAATTTTCACAGTTTCTTAGCTCCTTGGCCTTCATTTGCTTTCGGGCAGCATATTGCCTTTTGAAAACACTCGTGTCATGTTTGAATCTTCAGGGTCCACTTTGCAATGATGTGAAACTTTTACGTAAAGCGTGCCTATTATTAACATTTTGTTTTTTAAAGGCGATACATGAAGCACAAGCACGATGGAGTGGACAAACAAGATGATGAGACTATTGATGTGACGCCAATTATGATCTGTATTTTTGTGGTGATGTGCTGCTCAATGCTGGTACTCCTTTACTACTTTTACAATCAGCTAGGTATGTCGCTGCTTTCTGAATTTGCAAATACACAGTAGGCTAGACGTTGCACCTTAATATTATTTTTAGTTTAGTTAGAGTCAAGAGAGTTTACTGGCATGTGTCCCAGATAGGACAATGAAATTCTTGCTTTGCTTCAGCACAACAGAATATAGACGGCACGAATACAGAACAGATCAGTGTGTCCATATACCATTATATCAATATATATACAAACATCAATAAATAAGCAGATAAAGTGCAAATAAACAGATAATGGTCTATTAGTGTTCAGAGACTTGTTTCAGTTGAGTTTAATAGCCTGATGGCTGTGGGGAAGAGGCTATTTCTTCGCAGGCTTCAGGCTCCTGTACCTTCTACCTGAAGGTAGCGGGGAGATGAGTGTGTGGCTAGGATGGTGTGGTAGTTAAGCGATACAGAGCAGAAACAGGGTCCGAGTCCGCCCCAACCAGCGATCCTCACGCAGTAACGCTATCCTACACACACTAGGGATAATTTACCAATTGTACTGAAGCCAATTAACCTACAAACCCGTACGTCTTTGGAGTGTGGGGGAAAACCGGACGGAGCACCCGGAGAAAACCCACGCAGGTCACGGGGAGAATGTACAAATTCCGTTCAGACAGCACCCGTGGTCGAGATCGAACCCAGGTCTCTGGCGCTGTGAGGCAGCAAATCTACTGCTGTGCCACCGTGCCGCCCTAAACCTATTATTGTGGGTTAAATGCATTGAGGTCCTGACAAGAACAATCTCAACATAGAACCTATATTGACTGCTGGGGAGAGTGGACGAATACACGGAGCTTTGCTTCGCATCTGTAACAAAGAGATTTCCAGTTCCCTTCCTTCATCATTTCCCTATCTCTGACCTACTCGGTCTTGAGTTGACTGATCTCAATTGAATAAATAATAAAAGGAAAATGATCTACTGAAACAGCTTATTATGTGCATTTTTGAGCAAGATCCACATTGGGCTGAAGTGAGAGTCCTTCACGGTTCATCATTTCTAAGAGCAGGATTAGGCCATTCGGCCCACCAAGTCTACTCCACCATTCATAGGTGATCTATCTTTCCCTCTCAACCACATTCTCCTGCCTTCTCCCCATAACCCCTGACACCCTTACTAATCAAGAATCTGTCAATTTCCACCTTAAAAATATCCATTGACTTGAACTCCACAAACGTCAATGGCAATGAATTCCACAGGTTCTCAGTGTTCTGCAGCTGAACCTTTCTCTGAAGGGAGACTGAGTTCAGTTTAGTTTATTGTCACGTGTACAGTGAATTCACCACCTTCTGACTGAAGAAATTCCTTCTCATCTCCTTTCTAAAGGTACATCCTTTTATTCCAAGATGATGGCCTCTGGTCCTAGACTCTCCCACTAGTGGAAATGTCCTCTCCACATCCACTCTATCCATTCACACCCATCCTATAAAAATTAATTGCCCAGTTTCAAAAGCCAAATATGTGAGGTGACGAGAATAACTGGTCTCTGGAACAATACAAGTTTTTTTTGCAACAGAAGAAATGGGTGGACAATGAGCAATAAATAAAATACAGAGGAAATATTCAGGTTGTAATTAGCTGCCATCATTTTTTTAAGTGCAGGGAGCAAAATTGTAGAAACTGCTTTGATATTTCTGTGCGGCATTTCTCACGTTATGTTTTCCCTTTCTCTAAACCAGTGTACGCAATTATAGGAATTTTCTGCCTTGCTTCCTCCATTGGACTTTACAGCTGCCTGGCCCCATTTGTTCAGAAAATTCCTTTCTGTGAATGCAGGTATAATATAATTTTAAAATATGATCCTTTTTGAAACGGGTGAAGCTGGTGTTGAAACAATGCTGCTTTTTAGTATTCACCCTTGTCCTCCCGATGTTACTCTGGCATTTATTTCTCTCTGCTTCCATTCAGGATTCCAGAGCTGCCGTGTACTCACAAACGACCCCAAGTGCGGATGTTACTCCTGGGCATGTTCTGTGCCTGCGTGAGTTGTGTGTGGGCTGTGTTCAGAAATGAGGATAAGTACGTTTTAAAAAAAAAAAAAAATTTAAACCTTGTTCTTTATCTTGCAATTTATCCGAACTCTCTCTCTCTCTCTCTCACTGCTCCACACTTGAAAAATGATTTGCAGATTAAGTGACTTTGCCAAAAAACGTTTCTGTTTGCAGTGACCTTGAACAACCCATTGTTATTTTAATTCACTGCTTAAGCTCTGAACTTGCTTGTTTACAGATTTCTCGTAATATTTCCTGCATGTTCAAGGATATATTTTTTTCTCTTTGGTGCTCTGTAGCCCCTGACATTAAAGTTCTATGAATTATGATTTTGTCTGCCCATCATCCCTCACCCTCCCTCAGTCCACCTATCACCCAGTCCACATGTCCCTGTTTCATCCTCCCTCTCCTCTTACTACCAGGTATCTCCCCTCCCCACACTCATGCAAGATCTTCACCTAAAACATTGATGATTCCTAAACCAGTTGATAGATTGAAACAATTGATAAACCAACTCATTGATAACCCAACTGATGTAGCCAGAGCTGCTGAGTTCCTCCCAGCAATTTTTTTGCTCTACATTCCAGCACCTGCAATCTTTTCTGTTTCTATTTGAGGAAGGACATTCTTGCTATTGAGGGAGTGCAGTGTCGATTCACGAGGTTAATTCCCAGGATGGCGGGACTGTCATGTTGATAGAATGGAGCGGCTGGGCTTGTATACTCTGGAATTTAGAAGGAGGAGAGGGGATCTTATTGAAACATATAAGATTATTAAGGGTTTGGAGGGAAGGAAACATGTTCCCGATGATGGGGGAGTCCAGAACCAAGGGCCACAGTTTAAGAATAAGGGGTAAGCCATTTAGAACGGAGATGAGGAAACACTTTTTTTGTGAATCTGGAATTCTCTGATTCACAGGGTTGTGAATCTGTGGAATTCTTTGCCATAGAAAGCAGTGGAGGCCAATTCTCTGGAGAGAGTTAGATAGAGCTCTTAAAGATAGCGAAATCAAGGGATATGGGTAGAAGGCAGGAACGGGGTACTGATTGTGCATGATCAGCCATGAGCACAGTGAATGGCGGTGCTGGCTCGAAGGTCCAAATGGCCTACTCCTGCACCAATTGACTATTACAAACATGCATCTATTGTTTAAGAAGGAACTGCAGATGCTAGAAGATAGACACAAAGAGCTGGAATAACTCAGCGGAACAGGCAGCATCTCTGGAGAGAAGGAATGGGTGATGTTTCAGGTCGAGACTCACAGAGTGTTAGTTTATACTTCCTGGTTTTACTTTGTTCAAAGAGTAACTTACCACCTTCAAAATTAATTGAAGACATTTCACGATATATTCTTAAATGCATATCTTCGATGCTTCAGTGACCAAGGTTAGTCTGAGCTGATGTACAACATTACTGCACTGAATAATATCGTTGGTTACTCAGTGTACAGCGTTATTGTACTGAATAATATCATTAGTTACGTTGTTGAGATATGCAATAAATCAAGGGCCTGTCCCACTTATGTGAAGTTTTCGGTGACTTGCCGGCGGCACCCGTCATAGTCGCAGCAGGTGGCTGAAAATTTTCAACCTGTTGAAAATCCAGCGGAGGCCAGAGAAAAGTACGACTCTTTAGGGCGACCACTCACAACCGTACAGGAGTCACCCCGCCGGGAAAATCACGTAAGTGGTACAGGCCCTACAGGCCCTGCACTCTCCAGCCCTTGAGTTTTGAGGCACTGAACAGACTTTATTTTACAGGTGGGCATGGATTTTACAAGACACTCTAGGAATTGCATTTTGCCTTTACATGTTGAAAACAATCAGACTGCCAACATTCAAGGTACTGTGACCTGTGTTCCATGAATATTAACCAATTGTGATGTAATGTTAGTCTACTATCCCATTACTCCCTCTGTCGGATATGTACATTATTCATTGACTGGACTTTGCAGCAATGTTTACAGAACATCCCAAAATTGCACTGATTCTTGGTTGAACTTGTTGATTCCTGTTGGGGGGGGAAAAAAAAAATCCTTGTATATTTTACCTTGCAAAAACCTTTGTCCATTATCTAATGCATGTGTCCCATCAACAGACCCTTTTTCCAATTGATTTTATACCCCCTCTCCCAGCAACTGCAACTTCCATGCTACTATTAAAGTTGTCGATTGTGAACTAAGAACTGTTTCAGTACTGAGGTGGTTAGCTGCTTCGACCTCCCCGGATGGAAGGAGTGAACGAAGCTGGTAATGCATTGTACTCCAAGCCACGGCAGGTTCAAGTGATGAACCTAATTTATTTGTGTACGAGGACTACATCTTGTGTTAAGTGACCAAGGCTGATCTCCGCTTGGAACAGTTACAACGCGCAGGGAAACTTAACTTTTTCCATTTAACATGAGGAGAAGCAAGAGAGAGAGAGGTGGTCTGTCATTCTTTGCCATGAGTCGGATGCCCCTGGATTAGTGGTAGACTTGCTAATCAGTACTGCAGCAAATGTATTGGTTGTGATATGGGTAAGAGTAAGAGCAGCTATTCTCTTCCCTTACTTGATCTTATGGAGGTACATAAAATCTTGAGAGAAATAGATTGGGTAGATTATACAAGATACATTTATTTGTCACATGTGCCGGTTGGCACAGTGAAATGCAATCACCATACAGCCAGACAGTAAAAATAAATAACACAACATAGAGTTGATAGAATTCAACATAAAACATCCCCACACAGCAGAATCAAAGTTTCCCACTGTGAGGGAAGGCACCAAAGTCGATCTTCTTCCTCTAATGTTCACCCGTGGTCGGGGCCTCCCCGAGCCCTCCCCAGTCGCTGCCCAGAGTAGATGAATCGAGGGCTAGGTTTAAGGTGAAAGGGAAAAGATTTAATAGAAATCCGAGTGTAACCTTTTCCACACAAAGGGTGGTGGGCGTATGGAACAAGCTGCCCTAGAAGGTTGTGGAGGCTGGGACTATCCCAATGTTAACGAAACAGTTAGACAAGTACCTGGATAGGATAGATTTGGAGCGATATGGACCAAACGCGGGCAGGTGGGACTAGTTGGGACATGCTGGCCCTTGTGGGCAAGTTGGGCCGAAGGGCCTGTTTACCGGCTGTATCACTCTATGACTATTAAAACAATTCAGAAATCTTTCTTCAACTTGCACATTTAAACTGTAGTCAGTTTCTCAGATCTCTGATATTGAGAGTTTAATTAGCAACCTGTTTACAGAAATTTCTCTTTAAACTACTAGGTGGCGCCAACTACAGATTATAGGCTCATGCAGCCCTGACAAGCACGACGTTTACACTTTGGGGCGGGATGGTGGTGCAGCGCTAGAGTTGTTGCTTACAGCACCACAGACCTGGGTTCCATCCAGACTGCGGGTGCTGCCCTTACGGAGTTTGTACGTTCTCCCTGTGAGCACATGAAATTTCCCCCAAGTGCTCTGACGTCCCACATTCCAAAGACGTACAGATTTGTAGGTTTAATGTGCAGGAAGGAACTGCAGATGCTAGTTTACTGAAGATAGACACAAAATGCTGGAGTAACTCAGCGGGACAGGCAGCATCTCTGGATAGAAAGAATGGGTGACGTTTCGGGTCAAGACCTGAAGCGGTCTGAAGAAGGGCCTCGACCCGAAACATCGCCCATTCCTTCTATCCAGAGATGCTGACTGTCCCGCTGAGTTACTCCAGCATTTTGCGTCTAGTTTTGTTGGTTAATTGGTTTCTGTAGATTGTTCCCAGAGTGTAGGATAGAACTATTGTTCAGGTGATCTTTGGTGGGCATGGACTCGATGGGCCGAAGGGCCTATTTCCAGGCTGTATCTCTAAACTAAACTTCCATCTTTCAGGGATGCCTAGTTTGTATGGTATGCCTTTTTTTTCTTCTTACAAGGTTATGTATATGTGTTTAGAGTACTGGATTGTTGTCATGCATACAAAAGGATTAGACAATGACTACATGCTGGTGATAAAACCAAGCGTTTCAGGGGAAGCCTGTTATAGTGATCATTGTTATTGGCCTTCTACTGGCAACAGTGGCAGATCATGTATCAACCTTGGGACTACACTGGGTGGAGGTCAGCCATTGTAAAGTCATAACCGTAGCTTTGATCTATGTTTTTGACGTAATGCCTCTCCAGTCATTTTCGTTGGTTGGGCAGGAAGGTCCAGAGATGATGACACAGTGCAAATCTGTTACCTGCTTGTTATGCTGGGCACCAGGCTGGCTTGCTCTTGCTGCTCTACAGTTTGCACTTGTAGAGTCATAGAGTGGTACAGTGTGGAAACAGGCCCTTCGGCCCAACTTGCCTACACCGGCCATCATGTCCCAGCTTCACTAGTCCCACCTGCCAGCGTTTGGTCCATATCCCTCCAAACCTGTCCTATCCATGTACCTGTCTAACTGTTTCTTAAAGGTAGACAAAATTGCTGGAGAAACTCAGCGGGTGCAGCAGCATCTACGATGCAAAGGAAATAGGCAACGTTGCCCATTTCCTTCGCTCCATAGATGCTGCTGCACCCGCTGAGTTTCTCCAGCACTTTTATCTACCTTCGATTTTCCAGCATCTGCAGTTCCTTCTTAAAACTAACTGTCTCTTAAACGTTGGTATAGTCCCAGCCTTAACGAACTACTTTCTCTGGCAGCTAGTTCCACACACCCACCTTGGACATTGTTGGCTGGTGTGGGTGAGTTGGCCCGAATGGCCTGTTTCCACACTGTATCACTCTAAAATACATGATTGCAATCAAGACGTCCACAGTGTAAAGGTACAGGATAAAGGATTAGTTTAATTAGGCATTGTTATCAGTACAGACTTTGTGGGCCAAAGGGCCTGTTCCTCTGCTTTACTGTTCTATGTAGGAAGGAACTGCAGATGCTGGTTTAAACCGAAGATGGATACAAATTACTGGAGTAACTCAGTGGGACAGGCAGCATCTCTGGAGAGAAAGAATGGGTGACGTTTCAGGTTAAGACCCTTCTTTGTCACCCATTCCTGCTCTCATGTTACTCTGAGTTACTCCAGCATTTTGTATCTATGTTCTATTTGTTTAAGTGTCCCTGGACTAGCATAGACCAGCCAGAGTTCCTTATCTTGACTCCTGCTCGGTGGTACTGGACTCTAGCTGTGGAGAGGCTGAACCCACCATGCTTGACTGTACCTGGCGACACTTGCCATCCGAGATTACACTGCACAACTGGCAATCTGACCAGCATTGTACTGGCCAGAGCAGAGCATTGGTGATCTGAAAGTGGTTCCTTGTTGGGAAATCTGGAGTTCAAAACGTTAAAAATAATCAATATACAAAGGGGAAACTTAGTTTTTAAATCAATCTTATGTAAAGTTCAATCACTTGTTTCACCTGATGAACTCACATTGCTTTGAATTTGCTGACGGTCTCTTGATACATATTAATATTTGGACAAATATTAAATGTAAGTAAGTAAGTAAGTTTATTGGCCAAGTATTGACATACAAGGAATTTGCCTTGGTGCTCCTCCCACAAGTAACAACATGACATACAGTGACAGTTACGAATGACTCAGAAAACACTAAACATTAATAATAATAATAAGATATTAATGATAAAACACCATTGATCAAGCATGTGAACCAACAGAATACCATTGTATTCTACTGAACCAAATTTGGTTTAGTTTGGAGAAACAACGCGGTAACCGGCCCTTTGGCCCACCGAGTCCGCCCCGGCACATTGGCCCCTGCACATTGACACTACCCTACCTACACTAGGGACAATTTTTACATTAACACCAAGCCAATTAACCTACAAACCTGTACGTCTTTGGAGTGTGGGAATAAACCAAAGGTCTTGGTGAAAACCCACGCAGGTCACGGGGAGAACGTACAAACTCCGTATGTCAGCTCCCGTAGTCAGGATCGAACCCGCGTCTTCGGCATTGCCGCTGCGGCACCGCGCCGCCCTCAATGGAACATAATTGCTAAAGACTGATTGAATCTTCCAGTTTAAGAATGTCAATCAGCCCATCATGTTTATTCCATCAAGCCCGTCAAGTCTATTAAGATGTGCTTTAAATTCTATCTAAATAGAATGTAATTGACCTATTGTTTAATGCCTGTGGAATGTGTTTATATTGGACTCAGTGTCTATTGTTTATTATTAGTTCCTGTATTATCTGTTCATAGATTCTAATGGCACTGTTTATTTATTCCAGGCTTGCACATTACTGCTGGTGGTTCTCTTTGTGTACGATATTTTCTTTGTTTTCATAACTCCGTTTCTCACTCGGGTAAGTTGAAAGCTTTTCTGTGTAATCCATAATTAGTGTGGCACTGTTTATTTTAGTTTAGTTTTCTTCAGAGTTCTGTGCAGGCCCATGGCTCGGCAATATTAATGTCACGGTATTCACAAGTTATAGAATTAGGCCATTCGGCCCATCGAGTCTGCTCCGCCATTCAAATATGGTCGATCTATCTCTGCCTCCTAATCCCATTTTCCTGCCTTCTCCCCATATCCCTTGACACCCGTTCTCATCAAGAATTTGCCTACCTCTGCCTTAAAAATATCCACTGACTTGGCCTCCGCTGGGGAATTTCTGATGAAAGGCAACCAGCAGGAAACACTAACTCTGCCTCCCAACAGATGATGCCTGGCAAGCTGAGCATTTTGTTTCAGAAGGAACTGCAGATGCTGGAAAATCGAAGGTAGAGAAAAATGCTGGAGTAACTCAGCGGGTGCAGCAGCATCTATGGAGTGAAGGAAATAGGCAACGTTTCACGAAAAGTTGCCTATTTCCTTCGCTCCATAGATGCTGCTGTACCCGCCAAGCTGAGCATTTTGTTTGATTTGATCTTGTACAACCATCTTTTAGTTTCTTGGTTAACGATATACTTGCAAGAACTTAAATTCCTCACCTGTATATTCACACCTCTCGGAGACTAGTCGGGTAATATAATCTCCGGGCCATTGTACCCAGTTTATGGGAACAGGGTGGCAAATCTGCTGCATCCAAAATATTTGTTCTGACCCGTTTCCAAACATTTGAAAGAGTTGTTTAAGTTTTGAGGTCACGATGTCTTTCTAAAGAGCAAGTGTCTGTGTTTCAGAGTGGGGAGAGCATCATGGTGGAAGTGGCTGCTGGACCTTCTGATTTCTCCACTCATGAGAAGGTACAGTGGAAAAGAGACCAAATATCCTCCTGTTTAAGAAAGAACTACAGATGCTGGAAAAATCGAAGATACACCAAAATGCTGGAGAAAGTCAGCGGGTGAGGCAGCATCTATGGAGCAAAGGAATAGGTGACGTTTCGGGTTGAGACTGAAGAAGGGTCCCGACCAGAAATGTCACCTATTCCTTCCCTCCATAGATGCTGCCTCACCTGCTGAGTTTCTCCCGCATTTTTGTCTACCTTCAAATATTCCCTGTTCTGAACTCTGTATGGTGTTTCCATCTCCTTCTTAAAAGAATGTCCTTTAATTCTGAGGCTGTGACTTCTAGTCCTCGACTCTCCCACATCCACTCTATCCAAGCCTTTCACTATTCTGTGTGTTTCAATGAGTTCCCCCTCATTCTTTTAAACTCCAGCGAGTACCAGTGCCGACAAACGCTCATCATAGGTTAACCTACTCATTCCTGGGATCAAGCTTGTAAACCTTCTTTGGACCCTCTCCTGAGCCAGCACATCCTTCCTCAGATATGGTGCCCAAAACTGCTCACAATATTCCAAATGCGGCGTGACCTTATAGAGTCTCGGCATTACATCCCTGTTTTTATATACAAGCCCTCTTGAAATAAATGCTAGCATTGAGTTTGCTTTCTTTACTACCGATTCGACCTGCAGATTAACTTTTTGGGAATCCTGCACCAAGACCCTTTGCACCTCCGATTTCTGGATTCTCTCCCCATTTAGAAAATAGTCTACACCTTTATTCCTACTATCAAAATGCATGTCTCCACACTTTGCTAAACTATATTCCATCTGCCACTTCTCTATCCACTCTTCCAACCTGTCCGTCCTTCTGCAGAGTCCCTGCTTTCTCTACATGATCTGCCCCCCTCCACCTATTTTCGTAACATCCGCAGTTCATCTGTTGCTCCATATTGGGTACAAATTTGCACAAATGATTTGTTGCTTGTTTTCAATGCTGGAGGAAATTGCATTGATTAGGGTAGTTACAGACAAGGATTAAATGTTTTAGACTGAGTAAGTGGCAAATAATGTCCTTCTGTAGTAGAATGCAATGATTTGTATTGTTGATGAGATTGTTGTTTAATCTTAGCTCCCAATGGTATTGAAGGTGCCTCGGTTGAATTCCTCGCCTCTGGCGTTGTGTGACAGACCCTTCTCCCTCCTTGGCTTTGGTGATGTCTTAATACCAGGTAAATCATTTTCTTCTGAACTCTGGAATCTTATTTGTTTGATTTTAAAACAAAGAACCGTTTGTTTAGGGTTTTTTTCGGATTAAATGATTGTCGGATCTCAAGCGCTGAGCAGGGAACAAAATATTGGTGGAATTTAGCGGGTCAGGTAGCATCTGTGGAGGAAATGGACAGACGACGTTTTGACCCTGGGATATCGCCAGCCCCTTCAACCGCCTGTCCATTCCCTGCCAGACCCGCTGGGTTCCTCCGACACTTAGTTTAGTTTAGAGATACAGCGCGGAAATGGGCCCTTCAGCCCACCGAGTTCGTGCCGACCAGCAACCCCCATACACTAACCCTATCCTACGCGCTAGGGACAATTTAGAATTTTTACCAAAGCCAATGAACCTACAAACCTGTATGTCTTTAGAGTGTATGAAGAAACCGGAGCACTGGAGAAAACCCATGCGGGTCACGGGGAGAAGGTTCAAACTCCGTACAGACAGCCCCCATAGTCAGGATCGAACCCGGGTCTCTGGCTCTGTGAGGCAGCAACTCTACCGCTGCGCTATCGTTCCGCCCTTTGCTCATGATTCCAGCATGTGCGGATTCTTGTGTGCCCACGTATCATGTGGCGTCTGACTTTGGTGGCGTCTCGCTTTGGCACAGTCACTCGGTGATTCACTGAGACTTTGTTCTCGCATGGAGAGTGTGTTGCAATTTTACAAAAACTGTCAGACTTGCCTGGTGTGCATTATACTGACATTCTTTTTGCTCTTTATTGTAATTAAAGTTGACTCCTCTTTCCTTGTCCAAAACTGCAAGTGACACTATCTGTTGTGTCTTCTTTACAGGAATGCTGGTGGCATACTGCCACCGGTTTGATATTCAGGTGCAGGCCTCAAGAATCTACTTCGTAGCGTGCACAGTCGGTAGGTGCCATTATTTGTCTTCATGTGACGATGAAACAATTGGTAAAACTTTAAACAAAAATGGAGAGAGAGCTCAAGGAGATTCATTATTGCCACCAGATAGTTCACCGTTGCTGCACCTTGCCGCCTTTATTATATTCAATTTTGGGGACTGGACATTGCCTGTCAGGCCAGCCTTTATTCCTCATTTCTACTTACCCAGGAACAATGGCGATATGCAATTGCCCTAAACTGCTGCAATCCTTCTGGTGCAGTTAGACAGCAAGATCTAGAATCGAGAACCAGTGACAATATGCGTATATTTTCATACATATGTGTATGCATGTATATTTATATATAACTAGACCAAGTGGGACCCGGTTGCGCCCTGTCCCCCAACGCAATAATCCACCACTCACTCACCCATAGCCCCCACGGGAGGCCCGGTCCCCCAACGCAACCCGTTCCCCAACATAAGATTCCATCACTCACCGTGTATAACAAGAGGATTTCAGTATAGGAATAAAGAGGTTCTTCTGCAGTTGTATAGGGCTCTGGTGAGACCACATCTGGAGTATTGTGCACAGTTTTGGTCTCCTAATTTGAGGAAGGACATCCTTGTGATTGAGGCAGTGCAGCGTAGGTTCACGAGATTGATTCCTGTGATGGTGGGACTGTCATATGAGGAAAGATTGAAAAGATTAGGCTTGTATTCACTGGAGTTTAGAAGGATGAGGGGGGATCTTATAGAGACATATAAAATTATAAAAGGACTGGACAAGCTGGATGCAGGAAAAATGTTCCCAATGTTGGATGAGTCCAGAACCAGGGGCCACAGTCTTAGAATAAAAGGAAGGCCATTTAAGACTGAGGTGAAAAAAAAAGTTTTTAACCAGAGAGTTGTGAATTTGTGGAATTCCCTGCCACAGAGGGCAGTGGAGGCCAAATCACTGGATGGATTTAAGAGAGAGTTAGATAGAGCTCTAGGGGCTAGTGGAATCGAGGGATACGGGGAGAAGGCAGGCACGGGTTATTGATTGGGGATGATCAGCCATGATCACAATGAATGGCGGTGCTGGCTCGAAGTGCCAAATAGCCTCCTCCTGCACCTATTTTCTGTGTTTCTATGAATGTCAGTTCTGAATCCATATGACCAAGTCATTGTGAATTCCGTACATCTTAATCTTCTGGATCAACCTACCATGAGGGACCTTATCAAAAGCCTTACTAAAATCCACGTGTTCAACATTCACCACCATACAGTCATCAATGTCACCACCTCAAAAACTCAAATATGGAGACATGACCTGCTGTGTACCGTGCTGACAATCCGTAATTAGCCCTTTCTCGACCACTAGTTTCCCGACCACTGACTTGAGGTTCACTGGCCTATGGTTCCCTGGATTCTCTCCACGCTCCTTTCTTAGATAAAGGAACAGCGTTGGCCAAAGATCCTATAGCGAGCAAGATAGTCCACTCAACAAAAAAGATGCAGTACGGTCATGGGCAGATTCATGGGTAATTTTCGGCCCCATTTCCGTAACCGGCTTCCGTCTCCGTACCAAAGATCCCGTAGTGGAGCAAAGATACTAGTGCGGAGATGGAAGCCGGTTACTGAAACATCCTCGTAAAAATAAAATTTATTTGGGAGAAATCTTCTCCTCATTTTCAGAATTATAATTTATTAACACAAACTGTTCCCCCGCAACGTTGATTACACTGCGAGTCGGGTCGGGTCAGGTCGGGTCCGGTCCGGTTACGGAAATGGATGAAAAAAAGGCCCAAGTTCCGTTCCGTTGCGTACTACACGTCAGCCCATTGCATTTAGCAGGAGTGGTCTATCTTGCTATAGGATCTTTGGCGTTGGCCACTCTCCAGTCCTCCGCAACCTCGCCTTTGGCTAGAGAAGAAACAAAGATCCTTGTCAAGGCCCATGCAATTTCCTCTCTTGCCTCCCTCAATAACCTGGGACAGATCTCATCAGGCCCTGGGGACGCATCCACCTTAATGTTCTTCAAAAGCCTCAGTATCACCTGCTTCTCGATCTCAAACTACTCCAGCATGTTTGGATGGTTAAATGAATTGAGACAAAGTATGTATTGGCACAGAAATATTTAAACCTTGGCTGAAAAAGACATAAGAAACGGAAAATAAATATTTTAAAGAGTAGTTTGCCCTCAACAATTATACTAATCTGCAAGAGGTTAAAAAAAAAACAGGAATGTAGAAAATGCTGAAATACACAGAGCAATTGGGATGAAAAAGAAAAGATTAGTTTGTGTGTTGGGTGGAGACTGTTGTTATAGAATGAGAAGACTCCCTTGTATCTTATCAAACCAAGAATAGAGGTCAGGTATTCAAGTCGAAACCTAGTAATTACTTTCAAGAAGGTACTTAATAAAACTAACGATGGTTGTTAACCAAATGTAGAGAAATGAAAATGTTTTGTTGTCTTTTTGAATTTGGTGTATTCATAGAGTCATAGAGTGATACAGTGTGGAAGCAGGCCCTTCGGCCCAAGTAGCCCACAGTGGCCAACCTGTCCCAGCTACACTAGTCCCACCTGCTTGAACCATATTCCTCCAAACCTGTCCTATCCATGTATCTGTCTAACTGTTTCTTAAACGTTGGGATAGTCTCAGACTCAACTACCTCCTCTGGCAGCTTTTTCCATTCATCCACCACCCTTTGTGTGGAATGAGTTACCCCTTAGATTCCTATTCAATCTTTTCCCCCTCACCTTGAACCTATGTCCTCTGGTCCTCGATTCCCCTACTCTGGGCAAGAGATTCTGCGCATCTACCCGATCTATTCCTCTCATGATTTTATACACGTCAGCCTGAAGAAAAGTCTCGATCCAAAAAGTCACCCCTTCCTTCTCTCCAAAGATGCTGCCTGTCCCGCTGAGTTACTCCAGCATTTTGTGTCTATCTTTAGAGTTTAATTGTGTTCAGCTAAGAGAGTTGATCAGTACACTGGTGACATTTTTAAAAAAATTAGTTCATATTCTTGTTTTATGGTTTAATTGATTATTTAATATCACATGTACCAAGGTACAGTGAAATGCAGCTCAGCCAGAATATCACCACACATAGGCACAGTGCTCCAGTTAATACATAATGGCCAGAACAGTCCATCTGTAAGCAAGAGGTGCCATTTTACAGCCCCACCAGTATCAGCTGGACACAAAGTTCCGTTGCAGCTGTCACCACCATTCCGGTCGTCCTGCAAACCATTGTCCCTCTCCTTGCACGGCCCTCTTCAGCCTTTGTTCCTGGTGGGGGGGGGGGGCTCCTGCAGCCGTGTTTGGGGCATGGAAGGTAAGACACCCCCACCCATGTTTCTTCAATTTTCACTTTCCAAGAGAGAGTTCGATTTAGCTCTTAGGGCCAAAGGAATCAAGGGATATGGGGGGAAAAGCAGGAACGGGGTATTGATTTTAGATGATCAGCCATGATCATATTGAAGGGCCGAATGGCCTACTCCTGCACCTGTTTTCTTTGGTAGACAAAGGTGCTGGAGAAACTCAGCGGGTGCAGCAGCATCTAAGGAGCGAAGGAAATAGGCAACGTTTCGTCCCGAAACGTTGCCTATTTCCTTCACTCCTTAGATGCTGCTGCACCCGCTGAGTTTCTCCAGCACCTTTTGTCAACCTTCGATTTTCCAGCATCTGCAGTTCCTTCTTAAACACCTGTTTTCTATGTTTCATCTTACTGGGGCCTTTTGTCTAGTGTTAGCAACCAGCGTCCTCCCTCGATCTCAAACTACTCTGGCATGTTTGGATGGTTAGATGAATGGAAACAAAGTATGCATTGGCACAGAAATATTTGAATCTTGGCTGAGAAAAGACACAGGAAATGCAAATAAATATTTAAAGAGCAGCTTGCCCCTCAACAACCATACTAATCTGCAGAGGTAAAATAAGCCAGGAATGTAGAAAATGCTGAAATACACAGAGCAATTAGAAAAGAAGAAAAGAGTGGTTTGTGTTTTGGGTGGAGACTGCTGTGGCCTCCCTCACCGGGCGGGTTCCCAGTTGCACGGTGGGCGAGTCTGACCCGCTAGGCCGCAGCTCATAGAAACATAGAAATTAGGTGCAGGAGTAGGCCATTCAGCCCCTCGAGCCTGCACCGCCATTCAATATGATCATGGCTGATCATCCAACTCAGTATCCTGTACCAGCCTTCTCTCCATACCCCCTGATCCCTTTAGCCACAAGTGCCACATCTAACTCCCTCTTAAATATAGCCAATGAACTGTGGCCTCAACTACCTTCTGTGGCAGAGAATTCCAGAGACTCACCACTCTCTGTGTGCAAAATGTTTTTCTTATCTCAGTCCTAAAAGATTTCCCCCTTATCCTTAAACTGTGACCCCTTGTTCTGGAATCGCCGTTATTTCATCTCCGGACCTTTCCCCTTCAGTCACAAGATGGGTCTCGACCCAAAACATCACCCATTCCTTCTCTCCGGAGATGCTGCATGCCCCGCTGAGTTACTCCAGCATTTTGTATCTTCGGCATATGGCCACGGCTGGCCGTGAGCCCTCCTCACCGCGCCGTGGTTTACGCAAGTATTTACTGCTGCTCATTCACCTGTTTCTTGTGTTTTGTTCCTCAGCATATGGCGTTGGTCTTCTCATCACTTTTGTTGCTCTGGCACTAATGCAGACGGGCCAGCCAGCTCTCCTCTACCTGGTCCCATGCACTCTGATCACCAGCATCTGCGTGGCCTGTTGGCGCAAGGAGGTGGCAAAGTTCTGGAATGGAAATGGTTTTGCGGTGAATACCAGTTTGATATGAGTGCCTAGAAGAATTATATTGCCCCCTCCCCAAATGTAATAATAAAGTTGAGTAAATTTGCAGTTCTATCAACTTGCAATTATATCTTGGACCCACTGCAAAGTTTAAAATGAAACGGAGTGTTTTGTTTATTCTTTGTTTTATCCCCACAAGGAGGAAAGATAAGGAGTGTTTATGCAAGGCACAGATATGATAGAACAGAGGGTTCTTTGTCACCTTTGTTTCCTATTGTCATTAAGCCATGTAAGAGATAACATGAGTGTCTCTATTTATCCTAGAATTGCATTTAAAAGAGCATTTCCCAGAAGATAGCAAGTTCTTCCATAATTAACAGGACCCCGGCTGATTAAGGTGCAAAGCAGTAATTACCTTAGAAAACAAAACCTAGTGAGACCAAACCACCTGGTTCAAAGAGCCCCAGGATACTGTTAATACTCAATCATTCAGATCTCCCAGTTTCGCCTGGTACCAGCGACGAGAGGATTCTTATCCTCGGGTGATCTTGCAGGCTAAAGCCCTCGTTGTGCTCCTACCTGAGGAAGTGCCGAGAAGCAAAGATCCTGTAGCGAGCAAGAACAAGACTCGTACAGTCACGGGCAGATTCATGGGTAATTTTCGGCCCCATTTCCGTAACCGGCTTCCGTCTCCGCACCAAAGATCCCGTAGGATACTGGTGCGGAGACGGAAGCCGGTTACGGAAACATCCTCGTAAAAATAAAATTTATTTGGTAAAAATAGTCTCCTCATTTTCAGAATTTTAATTTATTAACACAAACTGTTCCCCCGCAACGTTGATTACACTGCGAGTCGGGTCGGGTCCGGTTACGGAAATGGATGAAAAAAAGGCCCACGTTCCGCTCCGTTGCGTACTACACGTCAGCCCATTGTATTTAGCAGGAGTGGTCTATCTTGCTCCGCTATAGGATCTTTGCCGGGAAGTGTGGTTTGATGGGTTTTAGCTGATTGAATGCCCATTAATACGTAACGCACACGTGGTAATCCTTTAAGCCTTTGTTTCCGTAAGCCAAATGAGTACTTTGGTCATAAACATAACCCAATATATCCCTGCAGGGTAGACAAAAATGCTGGAGAAACTCAGTGGGCGAGGCAGCATCTAAGGAATAAAGTAATAGGAGACGTTTCAGGTCGAGACCCTTCCAGCATCTGCAGTTCTTTCTTAAACATATCCCTGCAGGGCGTGGCTGTACCTCCATAATATGCAAGCAGGAGATTGCTGGAGTTCAGACTCACTGAAGAAGGGTTTCGGCCCGAAACCTTCGCTCCATAGATGCTGCCTCACCCGCTGGGTTTCTCCAGCATTTTTGTCTACCTTCGATTTTCCAGCATCTGCAGTTCCTTCTTTAACAATGTATTAGTGAGTTGATCCTTTGAACATGGTAATTGATTTCTCACTGTGCCTAGCATCTATTGAGGGAAATTAACTAGATGACTTTGTCCAGTGTTTAAGAAAGAACTGCAGATGCTGGAAAAATCGAAGGTGGACAAAAAAGCTGGAGAAACTCAGCGGGTGGGGCAGCATCTATGGAGCGAAGGAAATAGGTCTCGACCCGAAACTTTGCCTATTCCTTCGCTCCATAGATGCTGCCCCACCCGCTGAGTTTCTCCAGATTACTTTGTCCAATGTTTTAGGGCTGACTTTCAAGTGATTTAGCTTTCCCAGAGAGACAGAGAGAGAGAGATGCTGCCTGACCTGCTGAGTTACTCAGTTCAGTTTAGTTTATTGTCGCATGTACCGAGGTGCAGTGAAAAGCTTTTGTTTCGTGCTGATCAGTCAGCAGGAAGACAGTGTGTGATTACAATTGAGCCATTTACAGTGTACAGATACATGATAAGGGAATAATGTTTAGTGCAAGGCAAAGTCAAGGATAGTCCGAGGGTCCTCAAATAGGTAGATTCAGCACTGTTCTCAGGTTGTGGGAGGATGATTCAGTTGCGTGATAATCTGGTGTCTCATTTGTTGCTGCATTTCATCCAGTTTACCCTCTCCAATCATAGATTTCTGCTCCCTTGTTCATTGTTTTAAGGCTCCATGATTACATTCATGTTTATCTTTATATAAATAAATACTGAACTCCATTTCATTCAAGTGGCCATTTATAATTTGTGATACATGATAGTCTTGGGCTAAATGTTTAAGAAAAAACTGCAGATGCTGGAAGATTGCAGCTTCTTTGGTCTGAAGAAAGGGTCTCGACCCGAAACGTCACCCATTCCTTCGCTCCATAGATGCTGCCATACCCGCTGAGTTTCTCCAGCATTTTTGTCTACCTTTGATTTTTCCAGCATCTGCAGTTCTTTCTTAAACATTTCAGCAAAATAATAAGTCTCTGTTGCCCCATTGTTGTGTCTTGTGTGTAATCAAAACCTTTCTTCCCTTCAACCAAATTTCAGACCAGTTCACAAGACGTCGCTACATATGTTGCTTCACCACCTCCAACTGCTCCGAAACAGGTACGTCCTCCTGAAATCTCACATTCCCAGGAACTTTACACCCTTCCCCAGATATATTGTTTAAAATCAACATTGGTTGACGGCACCCCGTGAAGCTGCTGATGTGGTGTCCCTTTTGTTAGATTTGGGGCTGCTTCACCTTGTTGTTACCCTGCAAAAGCCGGCTATGCATGAATGCACAGTCTACCCTTGTATTATGGGCTTCTTTATGACGGATTTTGGTTATAGCGGACAAAATCTGTTGCAATTGAGGCATCCGCTCGTATCAGGAACAAAGGTCTACGTTTGCTGTTTCATGGAGCGCCCACTCGGTGGTTGCAGCCTATCTTGGCTCAGTCTGTGTAGGAAGGAACTGCAGATGCTGGCTTACACCGAAGATAGACACAACATGCTGGAGTAACTCAGCTGCCTGTCCCGCTAAGTTACTCAAGTATTATGTGTCTATCCTGGCTCAATCTGTGTTTAGCTTTCCTGTTCATTCTGTGTCTTGTGCAGTGGATGTTTAATTGCTGTTTTTCCAATACTGTATACATTTACCCCTCTTACTCGGTTACAGCAGGCAATTGGCATTAACGGACACCATCACCCACCCCATAGTCTATTATAACAAGGTTATCTGTAATAGCAAATCATCCAACACTTACTTTATCATGTTTAATTCCTCCAGGGATTTCTAACTGTGTTCTGGAAAGATAACATATGAACGGGGACAGGCAGCATCTCTGGAGAGAAGGAATGGGTGACGTTTCGGGTTGAGACCCTTTTTCAGAGTCTCGACCCGAAACGTCACCCATTCATTCCTTCTCTCCAGAGATGCTGCCTGTCCCACTGAGTTGCTCCAGCATTTTGTATCTACCTTCGATTTAAACCAGCATCTGCAGTTCTTTCCTGCACGTATGAATGGATGTTTAGTTTAGTTTATAGTTTATAGAAAGACTGGATAGACTTGGTTTATACTCTCTAGAATTTAGGAGATTGAGAGGGGATCTTATAGAAACTTACAAAATTCTTAAGGGGTTGGTTGGACAGGCTAGATGCAGGAAGATTGTTCCCGATGTTGGGGAAGTCCAGGACAAGGGGTCACAGCTTAAGGATAATGGGGAAATCCTTTAAAACCGAGATGAGGAGAATTTTTTCACACAGAGAGTGGTGAATCTCTGGAACTCTCTGCCGCAGAGGGTAGTTGAGGCCTCAGTTCATTGGCTTTTTTTAAGAGGGAGTTAGATGTGGCCCTTGTGGCCAAGGGGATCAGAGGGTATGGAGAGAAGGCAGGTACGGGATACTGAGTTGGATGATCAGCCATGATCATATTGAATGGCGGTGCAGGCTCGAAGGGCCAAATGGCCTACTCCTGCACCTAATTTCTATGTTTCTATGTCATGTGTACAGTGAAAAGCTTTTTGTTGCGTGCTAACCAGTCGGCAGAAAGACAATACATGATTACAAACAATCCATTTACAGTGGATGCTTGATTCATTGTAGTGTGAATGCAGTATTATCTCTGTGGATAACTCTTCAGCCACAGAAGGCTGTGGAGGCCTAGTCAGCGGATATTTTTAAGGCAGAGATAGACAGATTCTTGATTAGTACGGGTGTCAGGTGTTATGGGGGAGAAGGCAGGAGAATGATATTGAAAGGGAAAGATAAATCAACCATGATTGGATGGCGGAGTAGACTTGATGGGCCGAATGGCCTAATTCTGCTCCTAGAACTTACGAACGTCACTGTTATTGCAGCTGGGCGAATCTGGGTCCGAAGAAGGGTCTCGGCCCGATAAGTCACCTATTCCCTTTCTCCAGACCCGCTGAGTTACTCCAGCATTTTGTGTCTTATCTTCTGGATATGACTCATCCATTTAGGCTTCTACCACCCTGACCAATATTGGTCTGGATTTGTATGTTGCAGGGGCAGCCGGGATTATTGGATACTGACAACAGTTCACAGACCTGTGACAACTCGTCTCCGACTGCCAGCCACCATGAAGAGAAAGCCCTGAACACTCCAGCTGGAGGAGCCACTGATGAAAACGAAGCTGAACCCAGTGAGAACTTTCTGCTGAAAGACAGGACGGGTCAATGATAGCGCCGACAATGTACTTACAACGCAATTTTTAAAACATGCTTAATATAGTGGGTTTATATACAACGAGGTAGATCGGTATTGCAGATGTTAGCTGAAGCGAATGATAGAATGCCTGGTGGGTGGACCTTTAACTGTTACGTTCTCCTCCCAAATGATCATGGGCAGTTGTACTGCCCCAAACGGACCCCACGGCCGGCTGAACAGTGGCCCTACTCAAGCTGCTTGCTTTCTCAAAGCCGACACTACCAAGTACAGAACACCTCGACCTACCTCCCCAATTCTGAACCTAACCAAACGATCATTGTTAAAAAAAATTGACTGGTCAGAAAACAAAAATATTGTCATTGCCATGATCTCCTGACCCCTAATGCCCCTGTCCCACTTAGGAAACCTGAACGGAAACCTCTGGAGACTTTGCGCCCCACCCAAGGTTTCCGTGCGGTTCCCGGAGGTTGCAGGTGGTTGCCGGAGGTTGCAGGTAGTGGAAGCAGGTAGGGAGACTGACAAAAACCTCCGGGAACCGCATGGAAATCTTGGGTGGGACGCAAAGTCACTAGAGGTTTCCGTTCAGGTTTCCTAAGTGGGACAGGGGCATAAGGAATAAACTCCCGTTCCAGCATCTTTGGTGCAGACCTGCTAGTCATTGAACAAATCCTCATGTAAATTTAGTCCTTCTGGACGTAAACAATGAACCGCTGAACCATTAACAGGAATGCAAGGTAGAGGAATCTCTCCAGCTTTATTAGGGTGCTTACTAAAGATAGCCACATAATGGTAGGGAAGTCTGCAGGTAACAATGTCTCCTCCTGAATTAAGAATTTCTAGCTGGCATCTCATTTAGAAAGAGGTGCATGTGGTAATCACTGAACTATTTGTTGGGTAGATGGTGAGTCTGGAGTTTAGTAGTGGCTGAGGGTAGACAAGAATGCTGGAGAAACTCAGCGGGTGCAGCAGCATCTATGGAGCGAAGGAAATAGGCAACGTTTCGGGCCGAAACCCAAAGGAAATAGGCAACGTTTCGGGCCGAAACCCAAAGGAAATAGGCAACGTTTCGGGCCGAAACCAAAAGGAAATAGGCAACGTTTCGGGTCGAAACCCGGAGGGTTTCGGCCCAAAACGTTGCCTATTTCCTTCGCTCCTTAGATTTTCTCTCCAGAGTTTCTCCAGCAGTTGCAGTTCCTTCTTAAACATAGTAGTGGCTGGTATGATCGCTTAATTTAATTAAATAGACATCAGCGTTGGGGCTATGCATGATGACACAGTCACAGTAGGAATGTACAGAACCAGCAAGGCCACTTCGGCCCGTCTTATCAAAGTGCATCAACAGAACCACACACAATTTGCAGCACAATGCATTTGTAGAATCAAATCTGATAAATTACCGTTCGTTTCCACACAGTTTCATCGCAATATCTCCCCCCCCCCACCCCCATCTTTTATTCATCTTCCCGTGGGTTCTTGCTGATTACTGATCGAGAGACTTTACACCCAGTAACTACCGACAACATGAGCATATTTCATCCACTTTGAATGGCCAATCGATTAATTTGAGACTGATTCCAGATGCAATAGTTGGGGGGAAAACTATCTTCTCATCTATTTTGTTGACCCCTAAGAATTGTAACTGTTTCAATAAGATCATGTTACTATTTTAGGCATTGCCTGAATACTGACTGGAGGTCTGGCTGACATTACCCCTCCTGTCATTTTGAACACTATCGATATAATTTCAAACACTATAGATATAATTTCAAACACTATAGATATAATTTCAAACACTATAGATCTAATTTCGAACACTATATCCTGCCTGCTGCTTATTTTAAGGGTATCATATCTGGTGTGTCGTATTTTTAACAAGAAATGCAAACTAGAAATGTTATGTTTCGTTTGGGCAGCTTGGACCCCAGTGGTATGAATATTGACTTCTCTAACTCCAAGTAACCCTTGCTTTCTCTCTCTCGCCATCCCTCCTCCTTCCTAGTTCTCCGACCAGTCTGACTGTCCCCTGATTAAATAATATCTCTGTATGATTCTTCTCGCTAACAATGATCTTTTCTACATTTTCTTTGAACAGCATCCCCTTTGATATATGGTCTATCATAAGATATATGATAAATCCCCTTTGATGTCTCTTTTTCACACCTTGCCCTTCCTTATCTCTGTGTCTCCCTCTCCCCTGACTCTCAGTCGGCAGAAAGGTCTCGACCTGAAACGGCACCCATTCCTTCTATCCAGAGATGCTGCCTGTCCCGCTGAGTTACTCCAGCATTTTGTGTCTATCTTCGGTGTAAACCAGCACCTGCAGTTCCTTCCTACACATTTTATGTTTGCAACTATTGTTAAAAATGGCACAAATTTTGTTGGATGATTTCAGATTCAAATGAACCTACATGCTTGATATGTACGGGTGTCAAGGGTTAGGGGGAGAAGGCAGGAGAATGGGGTTGAAGAGGGAAAGATAGATCAGCCATGACTCGATGGGCTGAAAGGCCTCATTCTGCTCCTATAACTATGAACTTAAGGCACATTGCTTCCTAATGTTAGTTAGGGTCACAACAAAATCTTGTAACATGAAATTAATTTGGCCCTAGCTCTTTGAGAGAGGCATTAGATTTATTTGTACAGGTATCCTCCAAACCTTCCAAATTAGTATAAAAAAATGTGCTGGAGTAACTCATATTAGTGGTTTGTCAATGAGATCCCCTCTCTATGAAAGTCCAGTGAGTACAAGCATAGCTTACTCAGTTCTCATAGAAAAGGGTCATTATTGGACATAGTCTAGACTGTAGCGATTCTCGTGCAAGATGGACACAAAATGCTGGAGTAACTCAGCGGGACAGGCAGCATCTCTGGAGAGAAGGAATGGGGGACATTTCGGGTCCAGACCCATCTTCAGACTCGTCAGAGAGAGGGTCTCGACCCGAAACGTCGCCCATTCCTTCTCTCCAGAGATGCTGCCCGTCCCGCTGAGTTACTCCAGCATTTTGTGTCTACGGCGTAAACCAGCATCTGCAGTTCCTTCACACCTGAAGCTCGTGCATCTACATTCTCCTTCGCCTTTTGCAGTCCAGCAAGCCTGCTTTACTCTCGTGTTCCAAAGTCTGTCGGTAGAGACCAGCTTTCCAAATCGTTTGTCCGACATGCTCTGTCCTACCTCCCGTGGAACCACGCATCGATCGATCCCTCTGCAGCCAACAGGTTAGACTGACGAGCCTCATTTCAGTAAGTGGAACAACTTTCATTCCAACTTTAAACTGTTCCGGGCCGTTGAACCCTGGTCTATGTGGCAGTAAAGTGGGTGACGTTTCATTAGTTTGGATGTATTTCATTATCTGAGGGTTGGTGGCAGTTCTGATGTTTCACTTGTCCACTTGCACTTGAATATGTTTGTCGTTGTCACACAATAATCTCTGAGACTACCAAGAGGTTTCTGAATATCATGAAACATTCTTAAACCTTTTTAACCGATGGAATGACATTTCTAAATCCTTGCAGTTATCAACAGTTTCTTTGGGTAAAATATCAGGAAGGAAAAGCATGTGCAGGGCACAAAAGATGAATCATGTTTTCCAATCTATTTAATACAACTGTTATCACAAACACATGCAACTAATCACACCTGCCACCTCTGCCCAGCGGACTGTGAAAGGTGGCAGTGTCGTCCACCAGCCAGCAAACAAGGAATATTCCTTTTAGATTCTGTATTATCTTTTTTCTTTTCTCTATATGTGGTGCTTTATATGAAGTAATATCTTAAAAAATGGATTGAAGATTAAAAAATGTGGCTTTAATTTCTTTATTTGAAAATTGTGCAATATGAAGGTCAAATCTCTCAACATAGCAGTCCCTCCAACAAAAACACCAAATAGGGCCAAAAACAGCCCACATTGAACTTCCCTGATGAGTAAACAAGAGTTGGGTAGAAGTGCGTTAATCATTTATCACAGGTTAATGGCTGATTGATTGGACCGAGGGCTTTTATTTATTTTCTCCCTCAATAAATCTGCTTAACATACCAATGGTACTGATTCCAATAAGATGTATTCTGTTTTCCATTATTCTTTAAAACAAAAATCATGTTGAGTTGTGGATTATGATTTCCAAATAAAGTTTTTATAGTTTAAAGTGGACTCTCTTTAATTCCACTGCGCACTGATGGTTTGTGTCATCTCTATGTCTGCTGTGCAAGGATGGGGCAGCTGAGATTGAGAAGGGGTTTTAAAATGTGTAGGAAGGAACTGCAGATGCTGGTCTAAACCGAAGATAGACACAAAAAGCTGGAGTAACTCAACAGGACAGGCAGCATCTCTGGAGAGAAGGGATGGGTGACGTTTTGGGTCGAGACCCTTTTTCAGACTGAAGAAGGGTCTCGACCTGAAACGTCACCCATTCCTTCTCTCCAGAGATTCTGCCTGTCTGGCTGAGTTACTCCAGCTTTTTGTGTCTACTCCTGCATTGTGTCTTCTTATGGAATAACGGGACAGCGTGAGAGAGGGTACAGTGGGTGAATATTTCCGAGATGGTATAAGGACTGGAGAATAATAGCTTTGAATCGCGGTTGACAAGGTGAGTACTGTCTGCTTTGGACTAAAGGAAGCCTGGGGAAGATTTGTGGCACAGGAGATCATAGATGCTGGGATCCAGAACAGCAAAAGAATAGCTGCAGGAGGATCAGGCATCTGTGGAAGGAAATGAACACTTGTGACTGAAGATTTAATTGTTTAATTTAGTTTAGAGATACAAGCCACCGGGCGCGCATGCGCACACACACGCACACACACGCACACACACACAGACACACACACACACACACAGACACACACGCACACAGACACACACACACACACAGACACACACACACACACACACACACACACACACACACACACGCACACAGACACACACACACACACACACACACACACACACACACACACACACACACACACACACACACAGACACACACACACACACACACACAGATACACACACACACGCACACACACAGACAGACACACACACACAGACACACACACACACACACACACACACACACACAGACAGACACACAGACACACACACACAGACACACAGACACACACACAGACACACACACACACACGTTTTGCAATTGTACCAAGCCAAATAACCTACAAACCTGTATGTCTTTGGAATGTGGGAGGAAACTGGAGCACCTGGAGAAAACCCACACGATCATGGGGAGAACGTGCAAACTCCGTACAGACAGCAGCCGCAGTCAGGATGGAACTTCGGTCTCTGTCGCTGTGAGGCAGCGACTACCGTTGCACCGCTCTAGACATGATAAACAGGGAAAACCCATTTCCCTTTGCAGATGGGAGAACAACATGAGGTATATATTTAAATTAATTCAAGAGACTCATCGCAAACATTTACACGTTGTGTCCCTAGACTGCAGGATGTGCGGTGGAAACTGGAGTTAGGTAAACTAACTTTGTCAAGTCAAGTCACTTTTATTTCTATAGCACATTTAAAAAACAACTCTCATTGGCCAAAGTGCTTTACATTGGTGGAGGTACTAACGTTATACAACAGTGGTTCATAGATTAAATACAAACATCACTATATACATGTAGCCCTCGCTCAGAGGACGTCAAGAAAGGCTTGGGAGTAGAGATGAGTTTTAAGTCTCGACTTAAAGGAGTCGATGGAGGGGGCAGTTGTGATGGGAAGGGGGATACTGTTCCACAGTCTAGGAGCTGCAACCGCAAAGGCACGGTCGCCCCTGAGCTTATGCCTAGACCGCGGGATGTTCAGTAACCCTAAGTCGGCCGATCTGAGGGACCTGGAGGTGGTGTGGTGGATGAGCAGACTTTTGATGTAGGTGGGGGCAAGCTTTGTAAACATAAAGAAGGATCTTGAAATTTATTCTGAACCGCTCAGGGAGCCAGTGGAGTGAGGCCAGGATCGGGGTGATGTGGTCCCTTTTTCGGGTGCCCGTCAGGAGTCTCGCTGCGGCGTTTTAGACCAGTTGCAGGCGGGACAGGGAATATTGGCTGATGCCAGTGTAAAGAGAGTTGCAGTAATCTAGGCGGGAGGAGATAAATGTGTGGATGATCTTTTCGAGGTCATCAAACTGGAGGAATAGTTTTATTTTAGCTATCGTCAATTTTAGATATTTGTAATTCACTGACACGGACATGACGGGCTGAATAGTTTCCTACTGTACCAGAGTCACATAGCGTGGAAACTAGGCCCTTCGGCTCAACTTGCCCATACTGACCAACATGCCCCCTCTAAACTAGTCCCATCCACCTGCGCTTGGCCCATATCCCTCTAAACCTATCCTATCCATCTATCTGGCCAAATGTCTCCTAATTGTGATGTTAGAACATGCCTCATCTACCTCCTCTGGCAGCTTGTTCCATACACCCACCGCCCTTTGTGTGGAAAATGATACCCCTCAGATTCCTATTGAATCTTTCCCCCTTCATCTTAAACCCATGTTCCTCTGGACCTCGATTCCCCTACTCTGTGCAAGAAATTCTGCATCTACTGGATCTATTCCTCTCATGACCTTGTACACCTCTATAAAATCACTCCTCATCCTCCTGCGCTCCAAGGAATACAGACCCTACCTGCTCAACCTCTCCATATAGTCCTGGCAACGGCCTTGTATATCTTCTCTGCACCATTTCCAGCTTGATTGCTGGAAAGCTAGCATGCTAATATCCATTATTAGATATTAGATCGCCCTGTCTTTACATATGGCCACGAACATTTCTCCATGAAGGTTGTCAGACTGTGATCAGGAAAACTTGTTGACAATCGACAATAGGTGCAGGAGGAGGCCATTCGGCCCTTCGAGCCAACACCACCATTCAATGTCATCATGGCTGATCATCCACAATCAGTACCCCGTTCCTGCCTTCTCCCCATATCCCCTGACTCCACTATCTTTAAGAGCCCTATCAAAGCTCTCTCTTGAATGTATCCAGAGAACCGGCCTCCACCGTCCAACGAGGCAGAGAATTCCACAGACTCACAAATCTCTGTATGGAAAAAGTGTACAGAGCCAGCAAGGCCACTTCGGCCCGTCTTATCAAAGTCCATCAACAGAACCACACACAATTTGCAGCACAATGCATTTGTAGAATCAAATCTGATAAGTTACCGTTCGTTCGTTCCCACACAGTTTCATCGCAATATCTCCTCCCCCCCCCACTCCCATCTTTTATTCATCTTCCCGTGGGTTGTTGCCGATTACTGATCGAGAGACTTTACACCCAGTAACTACCGACAACATGAGCATATTTCATCCACTTTGAATGGCCAATCGGTGAATTTGAGACTGATTCCAGATGCAATAGTTGGGGGGAAAACTATCTTCTCATCTATTTTGTTGACCCCCTAAGAATTGTAACTGTTTCAATAAGATCATGTTACTATTTTAGACATTGCCTGAATGCTGACTGGAGGTCTGGCTGACATTACCCCTCCTGTCATTTTGAACACTATAGATATCATGTCGAACACTATAGATATAGTGTTTCCTCATCTCCATTCTACATGGCTTACCCCTTATTCTTTCCAAGTTTCAGTCCTTTCTACATTGACGAGCTTTTAGATCAAAATCTTGAACTGTTTCCTTGTGTCATCTTCAACCTTATTTGTATCCCGCAATATATTAGCGGGAACCTCTTCATAGGTTCCAAACTTAAATTAAAAAGTTTTAAAATATTATTTCCTTCAATCCACCGTTTGCCCGACTCGGTTTCTTGAGGTAGTTATTACAAGCAAATACCTTCACCCTGATGATCGACAACCTTGAGATTCTTACATGGGTTTTCTTTACACATCTGCATAGTTTCCTGTTTTGGATCCAGATTTGCCACAAACATCAATCACTAGAACGTCCGTGATAGTTCACATGTTTTAGAACCTGCCTCTGCTTTTGTTTAAAGACTTGGGTACAATTGACGTTTTTGTAGCTTTTCCTGGCACAGAGTCGCATTTCTCTGCCCTCTGTCATCCTATCCTCTAATGAGTGACTGCACAGCAGTTAATCACCAATCCAATCAAGGGCGCTGAAATTTCCTGTTTGGGCAAAAAAATATATCCAACGTGCAGCAAAAGGCTAAAGCATCTAGATCAACAAGTCATTCTGATGCAGCTATTGTCTGGACATTAATCTATGGCATGGCACACAGATACCCATTGTTCCAATCAACAAGGAACCTGAAGTGTGTTCTTTGATAGTATTCTTGAAACTAATCGTATGATGAGTTGGTGGGAACTGTATTCTCACCTTCAATTCCATTTTTCAATGTATCAAACCTTTGCTAACTCCCACCATGTATCTAATTTCTACAACACTAACCTCTATACATAGTTTCTTTAAAACATCCTTAAGGAGCATGATCGCATATCATTTTACATTGGACACTTTAGGCCAGTTGTCAAAAAACCTTAGTCTAAAAGATAGGCTACAAGCCAAAGATAGACACAAAAATGCTGGAGTAACTCAGCGGGACAGGCGGCGTTTCCGGAGAGAAGGAATGGGTGATGTTCCCGATTGAGAGTTTAAGAAGGAACTGCAGATGCTGGAAAATCGAAGGTAGACAAAAGTGCTGGAGTAACTCCAGCGGGTGCGGCAGCATCTATGGAGCGAAGGAAATAGGCAACGTTTCGGCCTGAAATATGAAGAAAGTCTGGATAGACTCGGCTTGTACTCGCTAGAATTTAGAAGATTGAGGGGGAATCTTATAGAAACTTACAAAATTCTTAAGGGGTTGGACAGGCTAGATGCAGGAAGATTGTTCCCGATGTTGGGGAAGTCCAGAACAAGGGGGATCACAGTTTAAAGATAAGGGGGAACTCTTTTAGGACCGAGATGAGGAAAACATTTTTCACACAGAGAGTGGTGAATCTGTGGAATTCTCTGCCACAGAAGGTAGTTGAGGCCACAGTTCATTGGCTATATTTAAGAGGAAGTTAGATGTGGCCCTTGTGGCTAAAGGGATCAGGGAGTATGGAGAGAAGGCAGGTACAGGATACTGAGTTGGATGATCAGCCATGATCATATTGAATGGCTGTGCAGGCTCGAAGGGCCAAATGGCCTCTACTCCTGCACCTATTTTCTATGTTACTCCAGCATTTTGTGTCTATCTTTAAGTGAGATCAGAACTGGATGTGCCTGCCGGGGCTGGAAGTGCAGATCTCAAGGGTGAGAGGTGGTAAATGTGATTCTGGAGAGATTCAGGAGTGTTTATATGTCAGACACTGTACATTGGATATGAACCAGCACAATGACATTCTGAAGAAGGGTCTCGACCCGAAACGTTGCCTATTTCCTTCGCTCCATTGATGCTGCCTCACCCGCTGAGTTTCTCCAGCATTTCTGTCCACAATGAAATCCTTATTTGCCGCAGATTTAGAGGAACATTAGACAAAGCACCACCAGAAAAACCCCCCGTAAATCACCAGGTACTCTGAGTAAATAAAACCATAGTGCATAAACTATTGTATGGGCTCGGGAGTTCGAACTGTTTCAGGCACATTCTTGGCTGTAATTCTGCTTTCCTAATAGGTCAAGTTAAATCAAAGAGCATGTTGCAAAACCATGAACAATGTACAGTTTTTATTTTGATTATCTGCATCGACAATTGGTTACCTATTCACGGTAGATGGAAGTTTATCTTTGCTGTACAAAGATCCAATCTTCTCACAAACTTATCATAACAGTCGTAAAAGCTCAAATAATTTCGGAGGCTTAAGGGCCTGTCCCACTTGCGCGACCTTTACAGGCGGCTGCCGGCACTTGTGATAGGTGGCCGAATTTTTCAACATGTTGAAAATTCAGCGGTGACCAGAAAGACGCTACGACTCTTTGGAGACCTCTCTCACGACCATAGGAGACCTCTCAAGACCACGGTCTTGAGAGGTCTCCTATGGTCGTGAGAGGTCTCCAAAGAGTCGTAGCGTCTTTCTGGTCGCCGCTGAATTTTCAACATGTTGCCGTTATATTTCGGCGACCTATCACGGGTGCCGGAGGTGGCCTGTAAAGGGCCGGTCCCACCAGCGTGCGCCTGCATGCGGCAAGCGCGACCTAACGTGGTCGTTTGAGCCGTACGGCCTCGCGGGGCCGGTCCCACTTCGATCGCCGGAGCCGTATGGAGTTGTGCGGAGCTGGTCCCGACATCGCACGGGTCTCCGAAAAACTGACCGCGTTCAAAAATTCCGCGCGCAGCGGCCTCGACGGCGTACGCACCGTCTCGCCGGGCGTGCGCAGCGTCGCGACGCCGTACGTCACGCGCGAACTTCCCGTGGACTTCGCTCAAACTTCACGTCACTCACTCGACCTCCGCGCGGCCCCCCCCCTTCCGGTTTGGTCGCGCTCGCCGCTTGCAGGCGCATGCTCGTGGGACTGGCCCTCTACAGTGAAAATAGCTAGAATATGTTAATCAATGATGGATACTGACGAATGAGGGGAGAGGGGAGAGAGGTTGTTTCTCAAAGAAGGTTATTGAGTGACCAAACAGAAATAGATTACAAAGTACTCTTCATACTAAAAGATATTCCAACAGGTCAACATTGCCATTTATATTTTGCGAGCTTCCTCCCATCTATCTTCACAGAGTCCAAACAGTTTTGGTTCAGTTTATTGTCACGTGTGCCGAGGTACAGTGAAAAGCTTCTGTTGCACGCTAACCAGTCAGCGGAAAGACAATACACGATTACCATCGAGCCATTTACAGTGTACAGATACATGATAAGGGAATAACGTTTAGTGCAAGGTAAAGCCAGCAAAGTCCGATCAAGGATAGTCCGAGGGTCACCAAAGAGGTAGATAGTAGTTCAGCACTGCTCTCTGGTTGTGGTAGGATGGTTCCGTTGCCTGATAACAGCTGGGAAGAAACTGTCCCTGAATCTGGAGGTGTGCGTTTTCACACTTCTGTACCTTTTGCCCGATGGGAGAGGGGGAGAAGAGGGAGTGGCCCGGGGAGCGACTTGTCCTTGATGATGCTGCTGGCCTTGCCGAGGCAGCATGAGGTATAATGGAGTCAATGGAAGGGAGGTTGGTTTGTGCGATGGTCTGGGCCTGATGGCCTGACAACATTTTTACCCCTGCTGTTCTCCCTATGTGTTTACCTTCAAATGCATCAACATGATTCACTTCAACTAAATTTAACTGGTCAAAGGCTTAGATGGGCGTTGAGGTGATTTAGACCACTTGAGCTGGGAAGGGTACAGAGCAGATTTACGAGGATGTTGCCAGGATGACAGGGTCTCAGCTACAGGGAGAGAGAAGTTGAGTAAACTGTGACTCTATTCCTTGGATTGTAAGAGGATGAGGGGTGATCTTATAGAGGTGTATAAAATCACGAGAGGAATAGATCGGGTAGATGCACAGAGTCTCTTGCCCAGAGTAGGGGAATCGAGGACCAGAGGACATAGGTTTAAGGTGAAGGGGAAATGATTTAACAGGACTCTGAGGGGTAACTTTTTCACACAGTGGGTGGGTGGGTATGGAACAAGCTGCCAGGGGAGGTAATTGAGGCAGAAAGGAACTGCAGATGCTGATTTGTACCTAATATTGACGTAAAATGCTGGAGTAACACAGAGGGTCAGGCAGCGTTTCTGGAGAGAAGGAATGGGTGACGTTTTGTCTGCTTCACTGTTGAATATATAGTTAAAGAAGAGGTAGGTAGATTTCTCCAAAGACATCAATAAGTTTGGGCAGGAGCAGGAATATGATATCTAGGTGCAGGATCAGCCATGATCACATTGACTGGCAGAGCAGGCTTAAAGGCCTAGGGTGGCCTACTTCCCTTTGCTTCTCTGTACTGATCAGATTCTCTTTTGAAAGCCCTGAGTGAATCTGATTCCAGCACCCTATCATTCTATTAAGCTCACAGTGAAAGCGATGAAATGGCCAGACAATGGATTAAGTCGGCAATTCTCACTCCTCATTTGTTGGTCAATGTTTTAGTTTAGATTTGGACTCAATCAAACAGCGTGGAAACAGGTCCTTCGGCCTACCGAGTTCCCGCCAATCAGGGATCCCACCTCGTACACTAGTTCCATCCTGCCATAGAGGGAGTACAGAGAAGGTTCACCAGACTGATTCCTGGGATGTCAGGACTTTCATATGAAGAAAGACTGGATAGACTCGGCTTGTACTCGCTAGATTTTAGAGGATTGAGGGGGGGGCGGATCTTATAGAAACTTACAAAATTCTTAAGGGGTTGGACAGGCTAGATGCAGGAAGATTGTTCCCAATGTTGGGGAAGTCCAGAACAAGGGGTCACAGTTTAAGGATAAGGGGGATGTCTTTTGGGACCGAGATGAGAAAAACATTTTTCACACATAGAGTGGTGAATCTGTGGAATTCTCTGCCACAGAAGGTAGTTGAGGCCACAGTTCATTGGCTATATTTAAGAGTGAGTTAGATGTGGCCCTTGTGGCTAAAGAGATCAGGGGGTATGGAGAGGAGGCAGGGATGGGATACTGAGTTGGATGATCAGCCATGATCATATTGAATGGCGAATGGTGCAGGCTCGAAGGGCCGAATGGCCTCCTGCATCTATTTTCTATGTTTCTATGATTTGAGATAGTCATAGAGTGATACAGCGAGGAAACAGGCCCTTCGGCCCAACTTGCCCATACCGGCCAACATGTCCCAGCTACACTAGTCCCACCTGCACGCGTTTGGTCCACATCCTTCCAAACCTGTCCTATCCATGTACCTGTCTAACTGTTTCTTAAACGATGGGATAGTCCCAGCCTCAACTACCTCCTCTGGCAGCTTGTTCCATACACCCACCACCCTTTGTGTGGAAAATGTTACCTCTCAGATTCCTATTAAATCTTTTCCCCTTCATCTTAAAGCTATGTCCTCCGGTCCTCGATTCCCCTACTCTGGGCAAGAGACTCTGTGCATCTACTCGATCTATTCCTCTCATGATTTTAGATCTACTTCTTTGATTGGAATTCTCTCCCCCCTCTCTCTCCTCGCTCTCTCTCTCTCTCTCTCTCTCTCTCCTCCTTCATCTCCCCCCCTCTCTTTCCCCCCTATCTCTCTCCCCAGCTTCCTCTTACCCCCCCTCTCTCTCCCCCTCCCACCTCTCTCACTCCCCTCTCGGCCCAACAAGTCCACTCCGCCATTCAATCAGGGACAATCATTCACACCAACCAACATGCCTCATCTACACTAGTCCCACCTGCCTGCATTTGGCCCACATCCCTCTAAACCTGTCCTATCCACGTGCCCCATGAGCAGAATCATCTCTTCCCTCAATCATACATTCTCACGTTTTATTATCAACCATGTTCTCTGACTTAGCTGCCCCCGATACGGACCTTATACAATCAGTCTCAGCCCAACCCACGAATATCCTCGTTCCAATCCGAAGAAGGGTCCTGAGCATTCCCTCCACAGATGCTGCCTGACCCGCTGACTTACTCCAGCACTCTGTGTTTTGTTCCAGTTCCAGTGATAAGGTTTTAGTTCCCCCATTGTTTCCTATGTTCAGATTCAAGTGAATCTGTGGAATTCATTGCCACAAACGGTTAAGTCAATGGTTATTTTTAAGGTGCAGATTGACATATTCTGGATTAGTACCGGTGTCGGGGGCTATGGGGAGAAGGCAGGAGAATGGAGTTGGGTGGGAAAGGTAGATCAGCCGTGATTGAATGGTGGAGTAGACTTGATGGGCCGAATGGCCTAATCCTGCTCCTGGAACTTTCCTCCACACTTACTGCCTTCAAAACTGCTACATATCCCTGCTTCAGAGTTCCAATGCAATTTTTGATTTAATAAACCATGGTGCACAGATACTTGGCCCCAGTCCATGTTAATACTGAGTTACACTTTAATATGATTGCTCTCATTACTGAATATATTACAGTTTATAAATCAAGTTTAATACGTATTATTGTTCCCTTAAAAATCTATTGGGACATAATGGCAAGAATGAATAGGTCACTCAAATTTATCGGACATGGTCTACTAACTCTAACTTCAGAGTAACTTTTCGGAGCTCCTGCAACGGCGACTGCTCCCGCCCGAGTTGCGGGCTTGAGGGTGACCCGGAGCGGGGCCTTGCATCGCCCGGCGCGGCTTTAACGGACGCGGGACTTGCCATCGCCCGCCGGGGGCTTTAACATCGGGAGAAGAATGGAACACAGGGGAGAGGCAAGACTTTGCCTTCCATCACAATGAGAAGGAGATTCACTGTGTTCAAGAAGGAGCTGCAGATGCTGAGAGATCGAAGGTACACAAAATTGCTGGAGAAACTCAGCGGGTGCAGCAGCATCTATGGAGCGAAGGAAATAGGCGTCGTTTCGGGCCGAAACCCTTCTGGAAATAGGCAACGTTTCAGGCCGAAACCCTTCCGGGTTTCGGCCCGAAACGTTGCCTATTTCCTTCGCTCCATAGATGCTGCCGCACCCGCTGAGTTTCTCCAGCATTATTGTCTACCAGAGATCTATGGTGCTGGGCTGATGACTGGTGCAAAGTGTCTAGAATTTCAGGCACTGGAATAGTATTCAAGAAGGAACTGCAGATGCTGGAAGATCGAAGGAACACAAAAATGCTGGAGAAACTCAGCGGGTGCAGCAGCATCTATGGAGCGAAGGAAATAGGTGACGTTTCGGGCCGAAACCCTTCTTCAGACTGACGGGGGGTGGGGGTGGGAGGGTAGAACGAAGAAAAAAAGGGAGGAGGAGGAAGAGCCCGAGGGCGGTGGGATGGGAGGCGACAGCTCGAGGGTTAAGGAGGGGAGGAGACAGCAAGGGCTAGCAAAACTGGGAGAATTCAACGTTCATGCCATCAGGACGCAAGCAACCCAGATGATGTGATGGATATTTGTGTAAATTGTGTTAGTTGTGTGTCTTGGTGCTTTTCTTGTTATATGACTGCAGAAACCAAATTTCGTTTGAACTTCCTTTGTGGTTCAAATGATAATAAATTTGTATTGTGTTATTGTGTTGTATTATTGTATAATAAACTGATGGTGTTGGCCATGTTGTACAAACAGCAGTACTAATAATGGGATGATATTAATTCCCAATTAATTCACTTCATAATCGACCTCAAATCTTTCAGTCCTGGGAAAAGGGGAGAGCAGGGTTGTTAGTGGGTGCCTAAAATTCAACATTCATGCCGCTGGGGTGCAAACTGCCCGAGAGGAATATGAGGTGCAGATTCTCCAGTTTGTGTGTGGCCTCACCCTGGCAATGGAGCAATTGAGCTGGCCCCGGGCACAAAGGTCAGTGTGGGAATGGGAAGGGGGGGGGGGTGGCTAAAATGGTTAGCAACAGGGAGATGCGGCAGCCAGGCCTTGGCGGACCGCACGCAAGTGTCTGGTGAAAAGGTCGGCGAATCTACACTTTGTCTCGCCGATGTACAGGAGGCCACATCGAGAACGCCAACTGCAGTAGATGAGGTTAGTGAAGGTGTGTGTGTGAACCTCCGCCTCACCTGGAAGGACTGCTGGGGACCCCTGGATGGAGGTGAGGGAGGAGTAGTAGGGACAGGTGTTACATCTCCTGCACTTACCTATCCATGTTCTCCAGAGAAGGATGAGAGGGGATCTCATTGAAACTTATAAGATTGTTAAGGGCTATAAGATTGGACACGCTAGATGCAGGAAACATGATCCCGATGTTGGGGGAGTCCAGAACCAGCGGCCACGCACAGTTTAAGAATAAGGAGTAAGCCATTTAGAACGGAGACGAGGAAACACTTTTTCTCACAGAGAGTGGTGAGTCTGTGGAATTCTCTGCCTCAGAGGGCGGTGGAGGCAGGTTCACTGGATACTTTCAAGAGAGAGCTAGATAGGGCTCTTAAAGATAGCGGAGTCAGGGGATATGGGGAGAAGGCAGGAACGGGGTACTGATTGGGGATGATCAGCCATGATCACAGTGAATGGTGGTGCTGGCTCGAAGGGCCGAACGGCCTCTACTCCTGCACCTATTGTCTATTGTCCAAATCCGTGCGCAGGCAGGACAATAAACTAACCTAAACTAGTCTGCGGATGGGAAGGAAGGAACTGCAGGTGCTGGTTTACACCGAAGATAAGACTCAAAGTGCTGGAGTAACTCAGCGGGGCAGGCAGCATCTCCGGAGAGAATGGATGGGTGCTTAAGAAGAAACGTGGGGATGCTGGAAAATCGAAGGCAGACAAAAAATGCTGGAGAAACTCACTCAGCGGGTGAGGCAGCGTTTCTGGGTCGGGGACACTTCTCTACAGACTGGGAAACGTCGCCCAGAGATTCTCTCCAGAGATGCTGCCTGACCCGCTGAGCAAATTTCCAAATTGAGCAAGATTGGAATATTCATTACTCCGGCAATTTGTAGTGCCTAACTTTTTCAAGCTGTGGATGTGGGCACTGACCTGACTCAGGGGAGGGTGGGTGGGTGGGGGGGGGGGGGGGGGGGGGGGGGGGGGTTGAATCTTTCATGTGCCTGTGTGAAACATGTAGGAAGATTGTTCCCAATGTTAGGGAAGTCCAGGACAAGGGGTCACAGCTTAAGGATAAAGGGGAAATCCTTTAAAACCGAGATGAGAAGAACTTTTTTCACGCAGAGAGTGGTGAATCTCTGGAACTCTCTGCCACAGAGGGTAGTTGAGGCCACAGTTCATTGGCTATATTTAAGAGGGAGTTAGATGTGGCCCTTGTGGCTAAGGGGATCAGGGGGTATGGAGAGAAGGCAGGTACGGGATACTGAGTTGGATGATCAGCCATGATCATATTGAATGGCGGTGCAGGCTCGAAGGGCCGAATGGCCTCTACTCCTGCACCTAATTTCTATGTTTCTATGTGAACAAAGATGAGCTGTTTCCGTGGTACCTGGCTGGCAGTCAGCGATCACTCAGCCCCACCCATCTCCCGGTGCCTTTTAAGGGAGAAGTCTAGGTACAGAGGGGGGGTGGGGGGGGGGAGAGGCTGGACAGGGCTGCAAAGCTCGCTGTTCACAAGCTGTTGAGTTCATTCATGAAGGTGAATGAGTGAAGGACAGTCGGCTTGAGCAACAACAGTCCGTTGGCGCTGGGTGGATCAATATAGCCGCTGTAAGCATGACACAGTACAGATCCGCCACCCACATTTCATGCTGTCCATCCTCACGCTATTGCAGCCTCTACTGACCCAACAGGTTTGAACGCAAGAATTTTCATTGTTATTTTTTTTATTTTTTTTAAATGAGTGGTTTAATTTAACAGGATACTGTTACTGTTTGGTGTCCGTCCATTAATCTGTCCAAGAGGATGCTGGCCAACTTATTAAAAAGCAAAAGGTAGACAAAAAAATGCTGGAGAACTCAGCGGGTGCAGCAGCATCTATGGAGCGAAGGAAATAGGCAACGTTTCGGGCCGAAACCCAAAGGAAATAGGCAACGTTTCGGGCCGAAACCCAAAGGAAATAGGTAACGTTTCGGGTCGAAACCCGAAGGGTTTCGGCCCGAAACGTTGCCTATTTCCTTCGCTCCATAGATGCTGCTGCACCCGCTGAGTTTCTCCAGCATTTTTGTCTACCTTCGATTTTCCAGCATCTGCAGTTCCTTCTTAAACAATACTAAAAAAGCAAAATTGGAATGTCCATAACTGTTTATCATTGTACTTCAAGTAAGTTCGTCAAATGTTAACTTGTGTCCATCCACCCGCAAACTGAAACTAAAGGACTAAAGGACTTGGAATGAAGGTGGATTCCTGCTGCCTTCTGAAGAAGGGTCTCGACCCGAAACGTCGCCCATTCCATTCTCTCCAGAGATGCTGCCTGTCCCCCGCTGAGTTACTCCAGCATGTTGTGCCTGTCTTCCAGTTGCCTCCATCTGCGCTGCGATGGGTTTGACATCTGGGGACTTTTTGATCAAGATCTAGGAACTTTTTCACACACAGAGAGTTGTGAGTCTGTGGGATTCTCTGCCTCGGTATGGGCGGTGGAGGCAGGTTCTCTGGATACTTTCAAGAGCGAGCTAGATGGGGCTCTTAAAGATAGTGGAGTCAGGGGATATGGGGAGAAGGCAGGAACTGTTTTTTTCACACAGAGAGTGGTGAATCTCTGGAACTCTCTGCCACAGAGGGTAGTTGAGGCCAGTTCATTGGCTATATTTAAGAGGGAGTTAGATGTGGCCCTTGTGGCTAAGGGGATCAGGGGGTATGGAGAGAAGGCAGGTACAGGATACTGAGTTGGATGATCAGCCATGATCATATTGAATGGCGGTGCAGGCTCGAAGGGCCGAATGGCCTACTCCTGCACCTTTCTTGTTTCTATGAACGGGGGTACCGATTGGGGATGATTGAATGGCGGGCCGGGCCTACTCCTACACCTGTTGTCTATAGTCTATTGTGATTATGGGAGGTAGGATGAAGGAGGGAGGTGAATGGGGACTAGATAACGGATAGCAGAGGAGAGGAGTTGAGAGAGAGGAATGAGGGGGGAGGGGGGGCGAGGGGGGGGGTGATGAAATGAGGTACTGCATAGTGGAGGGGAGGTAGGGGGGGAAAGAGAGGGAGGGGGTTGAGGTCAGGGAGGGGAGCGGTATAGGGGTGACAGGGGAGGTGAAGATAGACACAAAATGCTGGATGAACTCAGCGGGACAGGCAGCATCTCTGGGTCGAGACCCTCCTTCAGTAAGGGAGGGGAGGGGAGCGGGGAGGGAGGAGGGGACGAGGGGTATGGAGGGTGATGCAGTGAGGACAGTTTGTGTTGACTTACTCTGGTAACGAAACGGAATTGTAAGCGTAATGTGTCTAACGTTGGAAAATGAAGTCCAAGACTCGGAGACAGACGGGAGGGGAGCCGGTTTGTCTACTCCTGTCACCGTGTTTTCCTTTCTGTGCTTCTTCAGATTTAATCACCGCCTGGCAAGTCACTTTAGAAGCGGGGAACATATTATGTCCTCAGTGGAGTGGAGACCTCAGTGAGCGAGCATCCACTGAACATCCAGGTCAGTCGTTCATTTCGTGGCGTTTTAAGCGCTGAGTAGAAGCAAATGTATTCCCTTTCAGCGCGAAGCTAAACTTACTGCCTCTGATATTCATGTTTGGGTCTCTAGATGGGGAGATCTTTTTCTTGTTCTGCCGGGTTGGCGTGAGTGAGTGAAATGGATCTAGCAGCAGAGTTAGTTATACAGCGAGTTATAAAGTCTGTGGCTGCTAGTCTGTGCGTCCTATCTGTAAAACCGACTGAAAGACAGACACAGCTGGAGTAACTCAGCGGGACAGGCAGCATCTCCCGGGAGAAGGGATAGGTGACGTTTCGGGTCCAGACACTTCTTTCTCAGACCGAGAATCAGGAGGAGAGGGAGACAATAGACAATAGACAATAGGTGCAGGAGTAGGCTATTCGGCCCTTCGAGCCAGCACCGCCATTCAATGGGTTCATGGCTGATCATCCACAATCAGTTCCCCGTTCCTGCCTTCTCCCCATATCCCCCGACTCCACTATCTTTAAGAGCCCTATCCAGCTCTCTCTTGAAGGCATCCAGAGAACCTGCCCCCACCGAAACGAGAGATATAGACGGCGATGTAGAGAGTTATAGAACAAATTAATGAAAAAAAATGCAAAAAAAGTTACGGTGATGAAGGCTGTGGGCGAGGTGAAAACGAGTTGCAGACAATGAGACGAAACCAGACGACGTTGAAGATGGTACAACGGCTTGGGTGCGTGGGGGAGGGAGGGAGAGAGAGAGAGAGGGACAGAGAATGCAAACGTATTGTTGGGTTCAGGAGCGACTTATAAAACCAACTTCACAATGACTTCAACATTGAGCGTTGCGTCTAAGTGACAAATATAGCCAGGATTTTAACGAGATTTTCACCTACATTCCCATTTAATATCTCAACAAAGTCTGATAACCAAACTATTTAGAAACTAGTCAAAGATAGGCACAAAGATAGGCGCGAGAGAAACTCAGCAGGTCAGGCAGCATCTCTGGAGAACAAGGGTAGCCAAATTTTCAAGTCTTTAAGGGTCCCGATTCGAAACGTCGCCTACCCGTATTCTCCTGAGATGCTTCCTGAACCGCTGAGTTACTCCAGCACTTTGTGCCTTGTTTGTCTAGACCAGCATCTGCAGTTCTTTGTACAATCCACTTCAATGCTGATGTGATTGAAACTGAACCGCTAAAGGTTATTGTCGGTGGCATTTGGCACTTGATATAACCTTTCTATATTTCTGTCCTATTTCCGATCCCCTCATCGTGTATGTGTACATTGCAAACGGCTCGATTGGAATCGTGTGTTGTCTTTCCCGCTGGCTGGTTACACACGCAACAAAAGCTTTTCACTGTACCTCGGTACATGTGACAATAAACTAAACTGATCTGCTATTGTAACCGTTCATGAGTATAGGAGCAGGGAGGTTCCACTGCAGTTGTACAGGGTCTTGGTGAGACCACACCTGGAGTATTGCGTACAGTTTTTGGTCTCCAAATCTGAGGAAGGACATTATTGCCATAGAGGGAGTGCAGAGAAGGTTCACCAGACTGATTCCTGGGATGTCAGGACTGTCTTATGAAGAAAGACTGGATAGACTTGGTTTATACTCTCTAGAATTTAGGAGATTGAGAGGGGATCTTATAGAAACTTACAAAATTCTTAAGGGGTTGGACAGGCTAGATGCAGGAAGATTGCTCCCGATGTTGGGGAAGTCCAGGACAAGGGGTCACAGCTTAAGGATAAGGGGGAAATCCTTTAAAACCGAGATGAAACCTTTTTTCACACAGAGAGTGGTGAATCTCTGGAACTCTCTGCCGCAGAAGTCGAGGCCAGTTCATTGGCTATATTTAAGAAGGAGTTAGATGTGGCCCTTGTGGCCAAGGGGATCAGAGGGTATGGAGAGAAGGCAGGTATGGGATACTGAGTTGGATGATCAGCCATGATCGTATTGAATGGCGGTGCAGGCTCGAAGGGCCGAATGGCCTACTCCTGCACTTATTTTCTATGTCTATGTGCAGGCTGGGATGACAAACGACATAGTTACTGCGAACTTTACAAGCGAGAATTTTGAGTCATAGAGTGATACAGTGTGGAAACAGGCCCTTTGGCCCAACTTGCCCACACCGGCCAACTAGTCCCACCTACCTGCGTTTGGTCCATATCCCTCCAAACCTGTCCTATCCATGTACTTGTCTAACTGTTTTTTAAACGATGGGATAGTCCCAGCCTCAACTACCTCCTCTGGCAGCTTGTTCCGTACACCCCACCACCCTCTGTGTGAAAAAGTTACCCCTCAGAATCCAATGAAATCTTTTCCCCTTCACATTAGACCTATGTCCTCTGGTCCTCGATTCCCCTACTCTGGGCAAGAGACTCTGTGCATCTACCCGATCGATGCCTCTCATGATCATGTACACCTCTGCAAGATCACCCCTCATCCTCCTGTGCTCCAAGGAATAGAGACCCAGCCTGCTCAAACTCTTTGGGAACCTTTCTAACAGTTTAATTTAACCTGTAGGGATCGTGAACAGAGGAACAAGCCTTGAGTAGGTAAAAATGCTGGAGAAACTCAGCGGGTGAGGCAGCATCTATGGAGCGAAGGAATAGGTGACATTTCGGGTCGAGACACTTAAGGGTGAGGCAGCATCTATGGAGCGAAGGAATAGGTGACGTTTCGGGTCGAGACACTTAAGGGTGAGCAACATCTATGGAGCGAAGGAATAGGCGACGTTTCGGGTCGAGACCCTTCCGGGTCTCGACCCGAAACGTCACCTATTCCTTCGCTCCATAGACGCTGCCTCACCCGCTGAGTTTCTCCAGCATTTTTATCTACCTTCCATTTTTCCAGCATCTGCAGTTTCCCTTCTTAAACAAGCTTGAGTGGATCGGTGATCCTTATCCCAGCCCCATCTCCCATCTCCCACTCGCACCCTCCGCAGTTTGAAATCAACCTCATCTCAAATTAAATCAGCATTCCTTACAATCACAGCACAGTGAAGAAACAGCAGGTAAATTATCCCGCACTGTAAGGCTATTGTGGTGTCGGCTGCCAAAGAAAATGCTGTCGCTCAGTTCACTGAAGGATATAATGAGAAGAGATTTTGTGGTTAGTAACAAATCAGAGGCCTGTAGGTTTAATGATAACAAGGCAACTGTTTGCTGTGGGTAAACCTTACCTTCAGATTTTTGTACGGGGAGCACAGTATCTGCAAATGTTTGCAAAACAATAGACAATAGACACTAGGTGCAGGGGTAGGCCATTTGGCCCTTCTAACCAGCACCGCCATTCATTGTGATCATGGCTGATCATCCCCAATCAGTACCCCGTTCCTGCCTTCTCTCCATATCCCCTGACTCCACTATTTTTAAGAGCCCCCTCTAGCTCTCTATTGTCTATGTCATGTCTAGCCCCTTATCTAAAGAAAGGAACAAAGTTCTGGAGTAACTCAGCGGGTTAGGCAGCATCTCTGGTGAACAGGGACAGGCGACATTTCGAGTTCTCCAGAGACGCTGCCTGACCCGCTGAGTTACTCCAGCACTTTGTGTCTTTTTTTGTCTAGGCCAGCACCTGCAGTTCCCTGCAGCCCGTTATTCCGATTTACCCACCAAAACGAACACCCTTTCAGCATTTACTCGTCAAACCTCCTCTGGGATCTTAGTGTAGAAATAAGGAACTGCAGATGCTAGTTTATACCAAAGGGAGACACAAAGTGCTGGAGTAACTCAGTGGGGAAGGCAGCATCTCTGGGCGAAAAGGACAGGTGACGTTTTGGGTCGGGATCCTTCTTCAGACGAGAAGAAGGAACAAGAAGGAGGGCAGGTGTCCAGAACCAGAATACCACCTATCCCTTTTCACCAGAGATGATGCCTGACCCAATGAGTTACTCTTTAGTTCAGAGATACAGCATGGAAACAGGTTGCCCGGCCCGCTGAGTTACTCCAGCACTTTGTGTCTATCCCCTCTGGATCTTGTACATTGCAGTGAGTTCATCTCTCAACTTTCTAAACCTTCTAAAAGTTCCATTGAATATTCTTGTCACACCAGAGTCAGCCTGGTGAATCACCTGCTGTGCCGCCAAAGGCCATTAACTGTCAGTGGGATTTGATGTGGAACATAAGAAAACAAAGGCAGATTACTTTCCTAAAGAATGCAGGAAACACTCCTCCAATATTCACCACCTGTCCTGTGATGTTTGGGGAATTGCATCTTTTCACTGTGTTGTACCTTTGATGATTCCATTCTTAGTCATTCTTTTGTCTGCAGCCCTGCCCCCAACATCTACTCACAGGGTCTGAAGGAGGGTCGAGACCCGAAACGTCGCCCATTCCTTCCCTCCAGAGATGCTGCCTGGACCGCTGAGTTACCCCAGCATTTTGTGTCTATCCTCAGTGTAAACCAGCATCCGCAGTTCCTTCCGACACACCAGCTACTCTGATCTCCCTGTTGCTGACTGACTCTTAGAAGCCCTCTCTTCTTTCCCCCCTTAGTAATTCTTGCGTAAAAATCAAGTCCATCACAATTCCTGGCATCATCCTCGTAAATATTCTCTGGACCCCTTCCTGCTTGATATCATCTTACCTATAACATGGGTGCCCAAAACTGAAGACAATTCTCTAAATGTGGCCTCAACAATTTCTTAAATGTGGCCTTCTGAACCTTCTGAATGTTGTAGTCGGCAGGGCAGCACTCTGCATATCGCCAACTTGGACAATTTTACATTTATACCAAGTCAATTAACCTACAAACCTGTACGTCTTTGGAGTGTGGGAGGAAACCGAAGTTCTTGGAGAAAACCCACGCAGGTCACGGGGGGAACGTACAAACTCCGTACAGACAGCACCCGTAGTCGGGATCGAACCCGGGTCTCTGGCTCTGCATTTTGCTTTAAGGCAGCAACTCTACCGCTGCGCCACCGTGCTGCCCTTTCTGCTAAAACCATCCTGAGTAATTATTCAACAGCGTTTTTTAACTTTTCGATCTTCCTGGTCCCATTGGCCATCGCCCATTGTCAAATTGAAAAAAAAAAAATTGAAAAATATATAACCACATTGCGTTATTTTGTTCAGTTTAGTTTATTGTCACGTGGACTGAGGTACAGTGAAAAGCTTTTGTTGCGTGCTAACCAGTCAGTGTAAAGACTGGTGTGTCTGGTGTGTCAACCCACTTGTGTAGGAAAGAACTGCAGATGCTGGTTTAAATCGAAGGTAGACACAAAATGCTGGAGTAACTCAGCGGGACAGGCAGCATCTCTGGAGAGCAATCAGAGGTAGACACAAAATGCTCCATTTGCCACTGTGGGCTGCCACTAACACAAGGCATTCTCTTTTCCAGAAGCTTTGCTGCTACCACCAGTGCAAACATGGAATTGGGCAAAGAGTTGGAGAAAGCCACTGCCACTGGACCCAAGACAGATCTCAGGAATACATGTTACTGCAAAGTGCTCCTGGGTGTGCTGTTGCTTTGTCTTGTTGTGGTCGCCATCGTCCTTGGAGTTTATTTCGGTGAGTCTGACCAAAACCAAGATGGCCATGAACTCAGTTCATCAGTGTCACATCAACTAGTCTCTCCCCTTCCAACTGCTTTAATGCTCCAAGTCCATCCCCAATGTTGCCTGGTTTCCCCCTTATCCAGAAGATGCACTCTCACGGCTAACTCATAGAGTCACAGAGCACTTGCCCATTCTCGGCCCAACATGCCCACTCCGACCATCTACACTAGACCCACCTGCCAGCTTTTGGCCCATATCCTTCCTCTATGGAAAGACATTCTTGCCATAGAGGGAGTACAGAGAAGGTTCACCAGACTGATTCCTGGGATGGCAGGACTTTGATATGAAGAAAGACTGGATAGACTCGGCTTGTACTCGCTAGAATTTAGAAGATTGAGGGGGGAATCTTATAGAAACTTACAAAATTCTTAAGGGGTTGGACAGGCTAGATGCAGGAAGATTGTTCCCGATGTTGGGGAAGTCCAGAACAAGGGGCACAGTTTAAGGATAAGGGGGAAATGTTTTAGGACCGAGATGAGAAAAACATTTTTCACACAGAGAGTGGTGAATCCGTGGAATTCTCTGCCACAGAAGGTAGTTGAGGCCACAGTTCATTGTCTATATTTAAGAGGGAGTTAGATGTGGCCCTTGTGGCTAAAGGGATCAGGGGGTATGGAGAGAAGGCAGGTACAGGTTACTGAGTTGGATGATCAGCCATGATCACATTGAATGGCGGTGCAGGCTCGAAGGGACGAATGGCCTACTCCTGCACCTATTTCCTATGTTTCTAAACCATTCCCATCCATGTACCTGTCCAAATGTTTTTTTAAGTCTTAAAGTCATAGACTGATACAGTGTGGAAACAGGCCCTTTGGCCCAACTTGCCCACGCCGACCAACATCCCCCATCTACTCAGTCTGAAGAAGGAGATTTCTACAAAAGAGGAGATAGAGGAGATTTCTACAAAAAAAACCCAGACAACATCGATAAATTTAAGGCTGTGACGATATCATCGGTGTTCAGACTCAAGAGCGCTTTTATCGTCAACTGTTAATACCATCGGCCAAGGATCAAGATATCATTCAGTAGTTGGCAGACAAAAATGCTGGAGAAACTCAGCGGGTGAAACGTCACCTATTCCTTCGCTCCATAGATGCTGCCTCACCCGCTGAGTTTCTCCAGCATTTTTGTCCATCCCCCATCTACTCGCTGTGTTTGCCCCATCCCCCTCTAAACCTGGAGGAAAGAACTGCAGATGCTAAAAAATAGACACAAAATAGTGGAGTAACTCAGCGGGACGGGCAGCATCTCTGGAGCGAAGTTACGGGTCGATACCCTTCTTCAGACTGATTCAGACAGGACTCTAAACCTGTCCTATCCATGTACCTGTCCAAACTTTTTTTTAAATGGTGTGATAGTCCCTGCCTCAACTACCTCCTCCGGCAGCTCATTCCATACACCTACCGCCCCTTAAGCTCCTATTAAATCTTGTCCCCCTCACCGTAAACCTGTGTCCTGTGATTCTTGGTGATGTTTCAGACAGCTTACCTGGAGTGTCAGTAACTGTGGTCCCACTAACAATGCAGTCACTCCATCCGTTTTCTCCTCATTAATACAGGAATACGTGGATCTCAGAAAGAAGTTCCCTCCCTACAACATTTGGCCGTGAAAGTTTGTAAGTACAAATTATTTTCTTTGTGTAAATTAAATTGCATTGCCCCCCGTCACGGATAACTTCAATAATTTCAGTTTAGTTTTGATATTCAGCACGGAAACAGGCCCTTCGGCCCACCGAGTCTGCACGGCCCAGCGATCCCCACACATTAACACCATCCTACACACACTAGGGACAATTTACACTTATACCAAGCCAATTAACCTACACATCTGCACGGCTTTAGAGTGTGGGAGGAAACCGAAGAGATCTCGGAGAAAACCCACGCAGAACGTGCAAACTCCGTACAGACAGCGCCCGTAGTCGGGATGGAACCCGGGTCTCCGGCGCTGCAAGTGCTGTCAGGCAGCAACTCTGCCGCTGCCCAAGATGTTTGACGACTGGAGAATTAGTGCTTAAGTTCTCCCTTTCTCATAATGTCCCCTGTCAATGAGTCTAGAATTTCAGCTGCTGATGCCAACGAGTTAGCTGAACCTGGCCATTAAACTCTCAATGCCCGCTGAAAGTTTATGTAAATATTGGAACAAAAATCCCCAACCGTTAAAAATATCCGCATTCAAAGCGGTAATTATTAACCATTTGCATTTTGCAATTTTAAGGTTACATTTTAACCATTGCTCATTATTTTTCCATGTATTTCAGGCAGTAATGATTAAACTCAGCAAGGTGCTCGAATGGACCTGATTTGCAAATTAATTTAATCTATTTGTGAAATATACGGGTTTCAATGTTATGTGTTTATCACAAATTTACACATTTGATGGTCTCAGCACAAAATGCAGTTTTTGCTCAAAGTCTGGCAGCTTTCAGCGTGACTGAAAGGATCTGCATTCATATATCTCCACGGATGTCACAGACGGTTTTGTCGCTCGTCAGGTGCAGTCACTGCAGGCAAACCGCACGCAGCAACACACCATCGGCGCAACATGCAATTTCTGGAGAATAGGCACTAGACAATAGGTGCAGGAGTAGGCCATTCGACCCTTCGAGCCAACACCGCCATTCACTGCGATCATGGCTGATCATCCCCAATCAGTACCCCGCTCCTGCCTTCTCCCCATATCCCCTGACTCCGCTATCTTTAAGAGCCCTATCTAGCTCTCTCTTGAAAGTATCCAGAGAATCGGCCTCTGAGGCAGAGAATTCCACACTCACAACCCCCTGTGTGAAAAAGTGTTTCCTCATCTCTGTTCTAAATGGCTTACCCCTTATTCTTAAACTGTGGCCCCTGGTTCTGGACTCCCCCAACATCGGGAACATGTTTCCTGCCTCTAGCGTGTCCAAACCCTTAATAATCTTATATGTTTCAATGAGGTCCCTCTCATCCTTCTAAACTCCAGAGTGTACAAGCCCAGTTGCATCATGATGCAAGGGTCCCCGTCACTGTTCATCCCGGGCAGCTCCGTCACAGAGGACTCTGTGATTCACAGACAGTTCCTAGGGACACATTCGGAGACTGACATCGATTGCTGGCTGCTGGAAGGTCATCAACTCGGTGAAAGGCGCTCGTTGGTCGGCCCGAGCGTTGTTGACCACCCAGCGGAGCGAGTTGTCCGTCGGGGAATGTTGCCGACTGGCCCGCTGCAGACTGCAGGAGTACGTGCTGAGGAACGCACTGAAGCTCGGTGCAGCCAACGCCAAGGCTCGGTGGGGGAGGACCACAGTCTAGGGTCCTTCTGCTGCTGGACATGGGGGGCAGGGAGTGGTGGAGATGCCCCTCAAACAAATGGCTTGATATCAAGGGGGGTAAAATTTGTAAACACTATATTATGAGGCATAGATTGTACGTATAGCCTCTGAGAGTAACTTGGAGTGCTATGATTTTTGATTTCTCTAGCTTCAAGTAACCCCTGCATTCCCCCTCTCTCCATCCCTCCCCCACCCAAGTTGCACCAGCTTCTCGTTCTCACCTAGCAAACAGCAAACAATAGTCTGTTTCCTTCATCATCATTACTTTTTTTGCAAATCTTTCATTCATTTGTTCCATATCTCTCTACATCACTGACAGTTTCTCTCCATTTCCCTTTTCCCCTGACTAGCCTGAAGAAGGGTCTCGACCCGAAACGTCACCCATTCCTTCCCTCCAGGGACACTGCCTGTCCCGTTGAGTTACTCCGGCATTTTGTGTCTGTCTTCGATTTAAAAAAAAAAAAAATCTGATCCTTCAACCATTTACAGGGATTTAATTTGCCAAAGGTTTTGTGCCAGGGTGGAACTCATTGCCACAGACGGCTGTGGGTGCCGTCATTGGGCATTCACATTTTTATTTAATCATCAATTAATTAATTAAGATCATTGTGGAGCGACAGGTTCTTCATTAGTTAGGGTGTCGAAAGTTACAGAGAGGATAGGGTTGGGAGGGAAAAACAGATCAGCCACGATTGAATGGCGGAGTAGACTTGATGGGCTGTATTAATGCCCACGATGTCGGTATGAGGTGACATGTTAATGAATCAATCAAGCACACTCTTGGACAGGTATTGTTGTGGCAACACACAGTCCTATAGTCTTTGATGTATTTGGCTGAACATAAGACACTTCACAGACACTATTATTGTCTGATTTTTAAACAGACATTCACTGCATTGTTTTGTATAGATGTCTATGAAGTTAGCAAGATGTCCTCAGGGAACCTTGCCACTCGGAGTTCACTGTCAGTAACCACTGCTGTGTGTAGCCGGGTATACATTGATTTTATTCAGTCGTGTGTACTTATTTTATTCTCTCGTTACTGCTTTTCATTTCCACATCCAGCTTCTGCTGCTGGGCTAAAAATACTTTTAATGCCTGTACCAACATACGTGTCCACCAGGCTCTGTCCTGCTCCCACCTTTAGTTTTAAGGTTTAGTTCAGAGATGCAGCGTGGGAAACAGGCCCTTCGGCCCACCGAGTCCGTGCCGACCAGCGATCCCCGCACACTCCCAATATCCTATACACACTAGGGACAATTTACAGTTTTACCAAAGTCAATTAACTTACAAACCTGTAAGTTACTTTGGTGACCCTTGGACTATCCTTGATCAGACTTTGTGTTCAAGAAGGAACTGCAGATGCTGTGTCGGTCAGGAGTCTGTCCCCTGCGATGGAGATGGTGAGGTCAAGGAATGGTAGGGAAGTGTCGGAAATGGTCCAGGTGTATTGGAGTGCCGGATGGAAGTTGGTGGTGAAGTGGATGTGTTGGTCAGAAGTCTGAAGAAGGGTTTCGGCCCGAAACGTCGCCTATTTCCTTTGCTCCATAGATGCTGCTGCACCCGCTGAGTTTCTCCAGCAATTTTGTGTACCTTGCTGGCTTTACCTTGCGCTAAACATGATTCCCTTATCATGTATCCATCTATACACTGTAAATGGCTGGATTGTAATCACGTGTTGTCTTTCCGCTGGCTGGTTAGCACGCAACAAAAGCTTTTCGCCGTTCGTTCCTCGGTACACGAGACAATAAACTAAACTGAAACTATCATAAGTTGTTAATATTTTGCACTTCTTTCTCTTTATTATAAAAGCAAGCTGCTCAGCTGATGATTATATCTGCGGCAATGGCCAATGTCTTACAAAGACCAACCCGGAGTGTGACAAGATCAATGACTGCTTGGACACGTCGGATGAGGTGGGATGCAGTAAGTTTCATGTTGGACGTCAGGGAGACTTCGCACTCCAGAGACCCGCTGAGTTACTCCAGCACTTTGTATCTCTCTTTGTATAAACCAGCATCTGCAATTCCTTGTTTCTACTCAGTGTAAGATTAGTTACATCCACAATCCAGGTGATTAGATCAACGCCGGGACCAATCCGTGGGTGGTATGTGTGGTAAAGAGAGCATCTTACTGCATAGTAACACTGAGGCCGATGTAGATTTCTGTGCCTCTTGCCTGATGGGGAGAGGGGAGAAGAGGGAGTGACCGGGGGTGAGACTGGTCAATGGTCACGCTGGTGGCCTTGCCGAGGGAGAGATGTTAATGCTCAAATTGGCCTACCTCCCACTTCAGCAAAATATTCCCTGGTCACTGTGGAGTATTGCATGCAGTCTAGATCTCCTCGTTTGAAGAAGGACATTCTCGCTATTGAGGGGGTGCAGCGTAGGTTCACCAGGTTAATTCCCGGGATGGCGGGACTGACAGATGATGAAAGAATGGATCGACTGGGCTTATATTCATTGGAATTTATAAGGATGAGATGGGACCTTATAAAAGCACATAACATTCTTAAGGATCGGACAGGCTAGATACATAGAAACATAGAAAATAGGTGCAGGTGTAGGCCATTCGGCCCTTCGAGCCTGCACCGCCATTCAATATGATCATGGCTGATCATCCAACTCAGTATCCTGTACCTGCCTTCTCTCCATACGCCCTGATCCCTTTAGCCACAAGGGCCACATCTAACTCCCTCTTAAATATAGTCAATGAACTGGCCTGAACTACCTTCTGTGGCAGAGAATTCCACAGATTCGCCACTCTCTGTGTGAAAAATGTTTTCCTCATCTCGGTCCTAAAAGACTTCCCCCTTATCCTTAAACTGTGACCCCTTGTTCTGGACTTCCCCAACATCGGGAACAATCTTCCTGCATCTAGCCTGTCCAACCCCTTAAGAATACTGTACGTTTCTATAAGATCCCCCCCTCAATCCTCTAAATTCTAGCGAGTACAAGCCGAGTCTATCCAGTCTTTCTTCATATGAAAGTCCTGACATCGGGAACAATCTTCCTGCATCTAGCCTGTCCAACCCCTTAAGATACAGGAAAAAGGTTTGTAGGTCAATTGGCTTCGGTAAAATTGTTCAATGTTCCTTGTGTGTGTAGGATAGTGTTAGTGAGCGGGGATCGCCGGTCGGGGTGGGCTCGGTGGGCCGAAGGGACTCTTCCCGCACTGTATCTTTAGACTAAACGACACTGGGCAGCTCAGATGTTTGACTGTGGGCATCTTGTGTGTTCTCTACCACAGGCTGTGGCACTCCCCAGATAACCAACAGGATAGTGGGTGGCACAGAAGCCAATGAAGGAGAGTGGCCCTGGCAAGTCAGCCTGCATGTAATCGACATTGGCCACGAATGTGGGGCTTCAGTCTTGACAGATACCTGGCTGATATCAGCCGCTCATTGCTTCTCAAGGTAAGAACTATTTTGGGCACCGTATATCTGAGGAAGGATACGCTGGAGCAGGAGAGGGGTCCGGTGGAGGGTCACCAGAATGATCCCCAGATGGCACTGGGCCTCTACTCGCTGGAGTTTCGTACGATGAGGCAGAGGTGACCACTAGTGGGGAAAGTCTAGGTCCACAGGTCACAGACTCAGAATTAAAGGACCTTCCTCTAGGAAGGGGATGAGGAAGAATTTCTTTAGTGGCAGTGGAGGCCACGTCATTGGGCATTTCTAAGGCAGAGATAGATAGATTCTTGATTAGTGCGGGTGTCAGGGGTTACGGGGAGAAGGCAGGAGAATGGGATTGAGAGGGAAAGATAGATCAGCCATCATTGGATGGTAGAGTTGACTCGATGGGCCGAATGGCCTAATTCTGTTCCTATTCCCTTCTGGGAATTGTACATCAGTGACTCATCATCATCATGGTGGTCCCTCGAAACGAGTATGACTGTCCTCTCATGGAGGACGCCTGTGCGTGACTTTGTTTAACGTGGGGAGACTGGTGCACAGACGGCCACCACACGGTCCTTGACGGATCTGGGTCAGGATCCAGTGGCGTGGAGTCCAAGACGACCGGAGACCCTTTTCTGCCGCAGCCTTCATCCATCCGCCTTCCCAGCCGTTGTGACATGTTCCTCCACTAAGGTCAGCCATCGTCCTCCGCCTTTTCCACCGTTGAGGTCTTGGTTGGTTCACTCTTTGTCAGAGACCTTCCCCCTCGACCTTACCGCCATGGGTGGCCCAACCAGGAGCATCGCTCCAGACGGCATCGCTCTCAGGATCTCAGGTCCACACACGAGCTTCTCCGCCACGACAAGGTGACAATCCACTGGGAAGACAACAGTGACTATCATATTCCGCCTGGGTTGCTTGCGTCCGGATGGAATGAACATTGAATTCTCCCAATTTTGCTAGCCCTCGCTCTCTCCTCCCCTTCCTTAACCCTCGAGCTGTCTCCTCCCATCCCCCCCGCCCTCGGGCTCCTCCCCCTCCCTTTTTCCTTCCTTCACCCCCCCATCAGTCTGAAGAAGGGTTTCGGCCCGAAACGTCGCCTATTTCCTTCGCTCCATAGATGCTGATGCACCCGCTGAGTTTCTCCAGCACATTTGTTTACCGTTAAACAACCTATATTGTGTTGAGGGCTAAGAAACATAGAAACATAGAAATTAGGTGCAGGAGTAGAGGCCATTCGGCCCTTTGAGCCTGCACCGCCATTCAATATGATCATGGCTGATCATCCAACTCAGTATCCCGTACCTGCCTTCTCTCCATACCCTCTGATCCCCTTAGCCACAAGGGCCACATCTAACTCCCTCTTAAATATCGCCAATGAACTGGCCTCGACTACCCTCTGCGGCAGAGAGTTCCAGAGATTCACCACTCTCTGTGTGAAAAAAGTTCTTCTCATCTCGGTTTTAAAGGATTTCCCCCTTATCCTTAAGCTGTGACCCCTTGTCCTGGACTTCCCCAACATCGGGAACAATCTTCCTACATCTAGCCTGTCCAACCCCTTAAGAATTTTGTAAGTTTCTATAAGATCCTCTCTCAATCTCCTAAATTCTAGAGAGTATAAACCAAGTCTATCCAGTCTTTCTTCATAAGACAGTCCTGAGCCCGTTCACTCAAAGACTTGAATAACCTTTTCGATTTTACTTTGCTGCAGGTTTGCATCACCACAGAGTTGGGAGGCGCTTGTGGGAACCATCTACAGAGATGACCGACGTGCCACGGGAGTGAGGAGGAAAGTCAAGAGAATCATTGTCCACCCCTCGTTCAACCCGGCCTTGCTTGACTTTGACGTGGCTCTGCTGGAGTTGACTTCCCCCGTAGCTTTCTCCAGATATATCCAGCCCCTGTGTATGCCATCCTCTGCGCACGTCTTCCGTGTCGGGAAGATATGCGCCATCACCGGATGGGGATCTCTGAGTGAGAGCAACGGTGTGAGATTAATTTGCTTTATACAAGTGGTCCCTTCTGTTTAAAGGGCCTGTCCCACTTTCACGACCTAATTCACGACCTCTGCCTAGTTTGCCCTTGATTCATACTCGCAGCATGGTCGTCACTAGGTCAAGTCAAGTCAAGTCAAGAGAGTTTATTATGTAAGTGTTTAAGAAGGAACTGCAGATGCTGGAAAATCGCAGGTAGACAAAATGCTGGAGAAACTCAGCGGGTGCAGCAGCATCTATGGACGAAACCTGCAAGGAAATAGGCAACGTTTCGGGCCGAAACCCGGAAGGGTTTCGTCCCGAAACGTTGCCTATTTCCTTCCGGGTTTCGTCTCCCGAAACGTTGCCTATTTTCTTCAGATTCAGATTCAGATTCAGATTCAATTTTAATTGTCATTGTCAGTGTACAGTACAGAGACAACGAAATGCATTTAGCCTATTCTTCCGGGTTTCGTCCCGAAACGTTGCCTATTTCCTTGCAGGTTTCGTCCCAAAACGTTGCCTATTTCCTTCCGGGTTTCGTCCCGAAACGTTGCCTATTTTCTTCCGGGTTTCGGCCCGAAACGTCGCCTATTTCCTTCGCTCCATAGATGCTGCCTCACCCACTGAGTTTCTCCAGCAATTTTGTCTACCTTCGATTTTCCAGCATCTGCAGTTCCTTCTTAAACACTCAGTAACACTAAATCTGAAGCGTGACCATCTACCTCATTCGAGGTCGGATCCCAACTTTGGGCGCTGTCAGTACGGAGTTTGTACGTTCTCCCTGTGGCCGCGAGGGTTTTCTCCGAGCGCCAAGATTTCCACCGACACTCCAAAGACGTACAGGTTTGTAGGTTAATTGGCTTTGGCTAAAATTGTAAATTGTGTGGGATAGTGATAGTGTACTTGGGTGATCGCTGGTCGGTGCGGACTCGGTGGGCCGAAAGGGCCTGTTTCCACGCTGTAAATTCTAAATGACAATAGACAATAGGTGCAGGAGTAGGCCATTCGGCCCTTCGAGCCAGCACCGCCATTCAATGTCATCATGGCTGATCACCCACAATCAGTACCCCGTTCCTGCCTTCTCCCCATATCCCCTGACTCCGCTATTTTTTAAGAGCCCTATCTAGCTCTCTCTTGAAAGCATCCAGAGAACCCGCCTCCACCGCCCTCTGAGGCAGAGAATTCCACAGACTCACCACTCTCTGTGAGAAAAAGTGTTTCCTCGTCTCCGTTCTAAATGGCTTACTCCTTATTCTTAAACTGTGTGGCCCCTGGTTCTGGACTCCCCCAACATCGGGAACATGTTTCCTTGCCTCTAGTGTGTCCAAGCCCTTAACAATCTTATATGTTTCAATGAGATACCCTCTCATTGAGATACCCTCTTAAACTGTGGCCCCTGTTTCTGGACTCCCCCAAC